>NW_027671247.1:0-136030 GCF_964165515.1 Mesoplodon bidens | reverse complement strand
GGTTCCATTCAGATTTCATGCTTGAAAACTTCTGTATATTTTATGTCTATCTTCCATTAAACTTGGTGCCTCTAAGGCAGGAACAATCATCTCTTTCATAAATTGAGACCATTACAAAAACAGAATTATGTTCTCTTTCCTCTCAATCAGGGGAATTTGAAGTAGGATTGATGAAATCCTGGAAATCTTAAGCAAAAATGTCATTTCTGCATTTTTATGGCCAGAGGGTCCTGTGTTTTCATCAGATTCCTGAAGATATCACAGAGCCCAACAATGTTAAGAATCTCTGCTTTGAATCCATGTGCTTTCACCCAGCTCTATGGTACAAGGCACCCTGCCCCTGGGGCAATCTGTCTGTGGTCCCTGCAAAGATGATAAACCCACATCAAAGACACTTACTCTTCTGCATGTCAGTGGACTCTACTGCCATCTCTTCCTCCACAATGATGTCACTATCGCCGTCTTCAAGATTCATTTCTGTCGCATCTATAACACTGTCTTCTTCCTCTTCCTCCTCCTCATCTTCCTTGGAAACATCCTTTAATGTGGCAAGTAGTCTGTTGTAACCAGAAACTTGTTCTGGTTCACTCTATGCTTCACTTTCAGAACTTGAAGTATCTAAACTCTCTGACTAAAAGGAAAATGGGGATTTTAAAAACAAAAATTATATTGTTCTTGTTGCTACCCCACGACTATCATCAGGCCCACAGTGGAACCAAGTTCAGACTTTTCTAAAGAAAAACTAGCTTTCCTGCAAATATGCAATCCCATCTATTCAACCAAACCTAGCACCAAATTTGTTTAAAACAGCTAATCTAGCTATGATTCTAGAAGCGCTTCCTCTTCTTTGAACTGCTAACGTTCCACATGGGAAGACAGCAAACTAAACACATGGAGCTTTAGGTTATAAGGCGATCTAACCTATGTGTCAGACATTTGGCACCTTTAAAGGAGCAACAGGAAAACTTACAACCAAAATGTGTACTTTATTTCTGAGTCTGTGGTAATGAAATAAGACCTTTGATGATTTTGCACTCTATTTTATGTTAAGCAAACATGACATTCCCTCTTAGGATTCACCAAGAGCCCTCTGGTAAGCCTCCTTAACAGGTTCTAACAGGCTAATCTCTCAGGACAGTTTCATACTCTATACTGTATTAGTTATCACAATGGCATTTTAACAGACACCTGCACTTAAAACTAAGCAATATTACTAAAATACAGCTTACATCTAAAATCAAAAAGAGTGGAAATGTAGCCAAACTTTATTACCATATATAATCTTAAAAGTAACAGTCCAGAATCTACTATCATAAAGAAGGTATAAAGCATTACCAGTTGACAAGTCTGTGGTTTTGCTTCCTTTCTGGAAACCCTGAGAAGAAACAGGCAATGTTAAACTCTAACTACTAGTATGTAGCAATTAGGAAAAGTCTAATGATACAACTTTAAGTGAACATGGCAGACTATACCGGTATAAATACATTCTATCTATTGTCAAGTAAAAACTCCATATGCATTTGCTCAGGTTTTGGAAGGATATGCCAAATAGATAATAAGAGACGAATGAAAAAGTCTAACAAGACCACATGACAAATACTACAGTCACACAGTAACAGGCTCTCATCCAAAAGATGGGAAATTTTGGCAAATAAAAGCCCTCGGGGTTCACCTTTTCTAGCAAATTTCTTAAGTAGACTATCCCTCTAACGGTTGATAAAGCAGCCCAAAGGGGTGGGATGAGCACTAAGATCATCACTGAGAGTCTGGACACTTAGAGAGGAACCCACAACTACCCAAACATTAGTTTCCTCGTGGTCATTGAATAGATAGGTGATGTCGAGGGTCCCAAGCAATTCTTTCTGAATTTTTTTTTAACTTATTTAATTTCTTTATTTTTGCCTGCTATGGGTCTTCGTTGCTGCGCCCGGGCTTTCTCTAGTTGCGGCGAGCGGTGGCTTCTCTTGTTGCGGAGCAGGGGCTCTAGGCTCGCGGGCATCAGTAGTTGCACCACCCTGGCTCAGTAGTTGTGGCTCGCGGGCTCTAGAGTGCAGGCTCCCTCAACAGTTGTGGCGCACGGGCTTACTTGCACCGCGGCATGTGGGATCTTCCCGGACCGGGGCTCGAACCCCTGTCCCCTCCGTTGGCAGGCGGATTCTTAACCACTGCGCCACCAGGGAAGCCCCCAAGCAAGTCTTTAAAAACATATCAAACGAGGGCTTCCCTGGTGGCGCAGTGGTTGAGAATCTGCCTGCCAATGCAGGGGACATGGGTTCGAGGCCTGGTCTGGGAAGATCCCACATGCTGCGGAGCAACTAGGCCCGTGAGCCACAACTGCTGAGCCTGCGCGTCTGGAGCCTGTGCTCCGCAACAAGAGAGGCCGCGACAGTTGAGAGGCCCGCGCACTGCGATGAAGAGTGGCTCCTGCTTGCCACAACTAGAGAAAGCCCTCGCACAGAAACGAATACCCAATACAGCAAAAATTAATTAATTAATTAATAAAAACTCCTACCCCCAACATCTTCTTAAAAAAAAAGTTGTATAATCAAACACAATTCATCTAATATTTTAAAAAAAACATATCAAACGAAAACAAGCTTATAAAATCTCGGCCCAGTCGCCACACAGGAGGCGTGCCGTCTAGCATAAAACTACAGACTCAACAAAGGGTAGGAAGACCGGCGAAGAACCCCATCTCAGGCGGGAAGCCGCCAGGATACCCAGGCGAGCTAGGCCGGCGCCGGGGCAGCGTGGGACGCGGCGGGAGCTGCCCTGTCACTACCCCCGGGCCACCGGCGGACCAAACGCGGGGACACGCGGGCTCCCACCGGGAAAGGACGCCAGCAGCGCCGGTCCCAGCCTTGCCTCTCCATACCTGTCATAGAAGGGATGCTCCTCGCCGAAATCCCTTAGATGATGCTTCTGCTTTTTAGTTAGGGAGCTGAGCAGCTGGCTCTGGCTCCGGCTCCGGCTCCGGCTCCCGCGTTTGCCCACGGGGAAGACGTCAAGTCAGCCAACCTCCAAGAATCGCGTTTTTCACCCGGAAGTAGTCTCGTCAACCCACTCACGCGGGATTGCCAACGGCGCTTTACGGCGGAAGCAGGGTGCCATAAAGCAGACCCGCTTTACGTCGCGCTTGTACGACAGGCGTTAGAACTTCCTGTTTCCCATTCCGCCCCCTAGCAAGGCTCTTTGGAAGCACGTGCACACCTGCGCAGCTTTTCTCTGAGCCCCGTGAGGAAGGCAGGCAGGGAGGCTTCGGGCTTCCCCAGGTGGGTACATGGGTGGGTGTACTTTGTGCGTCTGTTTTGGCTGTGAGAATCAGCCTGCATAAACGTGTAGTGACTGAGATGGTTGAATGCAGTGCCTTTATATTATGCCATAATACAAATACCAACTAACATTTAAGGCTGCCGGTGCATCTCAATTCATCCTCACAACAACAGTAAACAAGTAGGCCTTGTTAATAAGCCTGATATTGGAGATGAGAAAGCTGATGCTTACGAAAGGTTACATACACACTAGCGAGAGAGGAGATGGAAACCTAATTCTCTCTGATGCGACCACAGGCTTTTCCCACTAGGATCTGCCACATGCGTGTGCTATGTGAAGCATGGGGACGTAAGGCTGAGATTCCCGCCCTTACCCTACCCCCTCATTTTCTGAAAGGATTGCAAGGGCCCTTGGTAACAAATCTGTTCTGGCACTTTTCATGTTATAAAAGCAAAAACACATCCAGAGAGGTAAAGTGACTTTCCTAAATCACCCGGAGAGTCGATGTTAGAGAAAGCAGTAAAACTCAATCAAGTGTCTCAAAACTGAATTGGGGCAAATTGGGATGGAAAACTTTTAAAGGGTAAGTAACTTTTCTATATCTGGATCGTGGTGGTGGTTACACCTTGTATACAATTACCAAAATTAATCACACTGTACCTTTGAAATTGGTACATTTTAATGCAAGTAAATAATAACCTCAATAAACAAAGAGGTAAAAACAGCGCAACTGGACTTAATACTCTAGAGACAGGCAGAGTGTGCAGGGATACTTAAAAACCACAGGATAGGGCTTCCCTGGTGGCGCAGTGGTTGAGAGTCCGCCTGCCGATGCAGGGGACACGGGTTCGTGCCCCAGGTCTGGGAAGATCCCACATGCCGCGGAGTGGCGAAGCCCGTGAGCCATGGCCGCTGAGCCCGCGAGTCCGGAGCCTGGGCTCCGCAACGGGAGACGCCACAACAGTGAGAGGCCCGCGTACCGGAAAAACAAAACAAAACAAAAACCACAGGATAAACACAGAGACACTTTGTTTCTAATAGTAACTTACAATGTCAATCATAAACCACAGAATTCACCTGCATATTTAAGCTAAAATAGGAGCCATCAAAAATAGTGTTCACTGCCTCTGCTATTAGACGAGCGTCTGTGAGAGAATTGCACCTTTCTCCAATACCATGTCACACCTATACACGTCGCACTACAACTATTCAAATCCTAGTTTTCTCCTTCTGGGGACCATCTACTCCTAATTAGATTCTGGGAGCTTAGGGTGGGGGAGGGAGGCAAGGGGAGGGAGGATCAAGAAAATATGCAAACAGCAGGTAGTGCCAGCAGATAGCCCAGCCAAGGAACCCAGAAACAAACACACATCTGTCTTCTGTCTCATTTCAACTTAAAAAGTACAGTCACTTACGTAAACAAAAGGCTGCTTGCAAATCTCATCATACATACTAAGGCACTAACCACAGTATAACCTGGCTATGACAATAAAGTCATACAATGTTTTGTCTCCTCCCACCCTATTCCAAGTGCCCCAGCTTTCCTCCCCAGAGGCAACCAGTTTCTTGGTGTTCTTCCAGAGATCTGCTCTAAAAAGCTATACTCTTGAGCACTTGATGTGACTCTTTACTCTCTCCTGCTTTCCATGGCATTGTAGTCCTATGGACAGGTCTAGACTGTTCCCAGGTTCAGACACAACTGTGCCCTAGCTCCACCCAAGTGGTCTCATCATTGGCTCACTGAGCCCGCTTCTGAAAATATTTAGATTAGCCTTTGACAACATAAAAGGGGATGCCTTGTGAAATGTTCACCTGAGAGTTCGGAATTTCAACATATTTTTCATGCCTCCAGTGAAAGTTCTCTTAGTAAAACCCACACAAAGAAGATGCATGTGCCAACTAGTGAAGGCCCTGGGAAAATTGTAATAAAGGCAAAATTTGTTCTTCCCTTTCTTCTTCTCACGCTCAGCCCTTCCTTTTCCCTCCTGCAGGGTTTTCTTTGCCCTTTGCCCTCAGGGACTCAGTATTTTCAGGGGTAAAAACAATCCAGGAAATAATCTTTTATACTAGTTTGTAAAGAGAGGCTGATGAATTAATGTTCCTTGGGTATTTTCAATTCGGGGAGACTCCCTAGGATAACGATCTCAAGGGGTGGGAGGGGGGTGGCTGTCCCTTAAGACAAGATGGTCAGAATATTCAGAAAAGTGTTCGTTTTTCTTTATTAAAAACTTTTTCTTTGGACAATTTCAAGTATATACAAAAGTAGACAAAACAGTATAATACACTCCCATGTTCCCATCCCTCGGCTTCAATGCAAGGCCATCTTGTTTCATTTATATGCCCACCCACTACCCCTAACTCCCGCCCCTGTATTATTTTTGAAGCAAATCCCAGACATTGTATTATTTTATCTGTAAATATTTATTTCTAAATATCTAAAAGATAAGGGTTCTTTCTTTAACATAGCTACAATAGCACTATTTCACCTAAAAAAAAGATGATAACAATTATTTAATATCATCATGTAACCAGTCAGTATTCAGATTTCTGATTGTCTCATAAATGTCGTCTTTTTTTTTTTACACTGTTAGTTGAACATGTTCTGCTGTTCTCTGTGTTTCTCGCGAATACATTGTGGGATTTAGAACTTTGATCAGATTTCATTATAGCTGATATTTTATACTTCCATCAGGAGGCGTATACCGTCTGGTTGCCTTTCATTTTGTGATGTTACCAGTCATTGGTAGTCAATGTCTAAATTCGTGAATTCATTAGAGGTCACATTCTAATTCTATCATGAGGTGATATTCTAATTCTATCATTTCTTCGTCACTTGCTTGCTGGACTATTTCTATGAAAGCAAGCTTTTCCTTCCCCTAAATTTTGCTTACCCAGTGGTACTGTTTGTATAGGAAAAGCAGAAGAAATGCTTGATTCTCTCCCTTCATTTACTAATTTTCAACACAAGGAGTCAATTCACTGGATCTTCTAATGTTGACCAGTCAAGTTTTTCTTTTAAATTTTTAGTATCATTATGAACTCATGGAATTATACAAATTGATGTGTTTTAATCCCTTGCAAATATTATGGTGTACATGATTGGAAAGAGCTTATTTGACATATAGTGATGTATTTGAAAAGACAAACTATGTCCTAATACAAACCACAGAAAATAAACAGGAGTTATCTGAGATTCTCAACAGAGCAGGCATGGGAAGGTGGGGAAGGAGCACAATTTGAGGATACAGATCAGATGCTGGGGAAGTTTGAGTTTTGAAATTTATGTGATAATATAAGTGGTAACAAGGGCATATGTGTTCAAGATATGTTGACAGGGAGCCATAAATAATCCAAAGGTATGACTCTCTAATTATGAAAGCTCCGACACCTCAGCTACTGATTTGGGAAGATTCTGGGGAAGGTGTGTGTGCACCCACACATCTGTCTCCTCCTAGATGCCTCAAATCAGACAGTCTCCTCCACCACATGTATGCATACATGTCTGTATACACCCCAAAGCCATCCAGCCTCTTCCTGAGAGTGCTGGCAGAAATCAGTCTCTCGCAACCTGTATAATGAAATGAGCTTGTTTATTCATTTAAAAAAATGTACGAAACACCATGTGCCAGGTGCTGTGCTAGTAGCTGAGGCTGGGGGAAAGAATAAGATCCATTCCAGCCTCTTCAAGGAGCTCTCAGCCCATCCAGGTATGGATAAGTATGCAGACTCTTACGATACACTGTGATAAATGCTAAACTGATAGATGCTGGGTGCTAAGGAAGCAGCTCAGTCAGGGTTTTGGTGCTGCTGGGGGTTGGGGGCCGCGGGGGAGGGTCATCTGCTGCCTTTGAGCGTTTGTCAGCCTGTCACGTTCATTGAACATCGGTATTGAACTTGAGATTAATCTAGATTCTAGATTTTAGGCGGTATGAGTTGTTTCAGCTGACTTCACGAACAGCATGTGTGCGTGTTCAAGACAGGGTATGAGGGATATAGGGCAACAGGAAACTAGAGAGCTGGGTAGTCATCGGATTCCACAGCGTTTATTGTGTAAGGAGCAATGAGCTTTCTAGGTGGAGCACGTTTTAGATAACGAGATTATGTCTGAAAAGAGAAAAGCTTTGTAGTGCATTTCAATGCACTCTACATAACTTGAAAATGTAAAACACTATTATATATAGTGCCTACACTTTCTATTCATCTGTACCCAGAACTATCCATTGTCAAACCCAGAGCCTGGCATAGAGTGACCTGTAATAATTATGTTTCCTCAAGCTTATCAGAGGTTGTTTTATATTAGGCCTAGCCTAAAACTGAAATATTTTATCAGATTATATTCATCTGACTGAGAACAAGGCTAAAATGCTACACGAGAGGGGATAAAGTTTTACCTCCCTCTCTCTAGTGGAATGTTGGTGTAACTACATTCTGTTTTTCACATTTTTCTGGCAGAGGCTTAGCAGGCAAACCTTCATTCATTTATCAAACATCTTCTAAACAGTTACCATGTTCCTGTCATAATGTTAGGCAGTAATGATTTAAAAAGCTCAGACCTCAGGCTTTCCCCTTGAAAGACCTCGTAGTCTAGTTGGGGGAGACAAAGCAATTAACAAATAATTATGTTGTCATGGGCTAGATTAGAAGGGTGTCTACAAAGGGTTTTAGGAACCCAGAAGATAAAGAAGCTCCTCTTGCTGTGGAGGAGAGAGGAAAGGTCATGGGGAGTTGCACAGAGGATGCACTGAGTCAGGGTTTCCTGGGAAAGAAGGTTCCAGGGAGAGGGAATAGCATGAGCAAGGTGGAAAGATATGTTTGGAGAACTGTCTGTGGACCCTGTTGCTGAGGTGGGTGGCTGGGAGTAGAGAGGTTGGAGAGACGGACAGGTGAGGAGTCAGCCCACTAAAGGCCTTGCATGCCTTGCTGGGGCATTGAGGCCCAATCCCATGTAAGGTGAGGAACCCTAAAGGATTTCAAGCAAGGGGGTTATGTGAACCGATTTGGACTTCAGCGAAATCACGGTGATGTCTGTACGGGTGACAAGGACATTAAATCTTCCTTTCCGACGCCTTCCTGGAGCAGCCGATTCGCTACTGATGCTGCCCACCTCCAAAAGACTTTGGAGACTTTTTCATGTTTTTGGTTTTTTTTTTCGGTACGCGGGCCTCTCACTGTTGTGGCCTCTCCCGTTGTGGAGCACAGGCTCCGGACGCGCAGGCTCAGCAGCCATGGCTCACGGGCCCAGCCGCTTCGCGGCTCGTGGGATCTTCCTGGACTGGGGCACGAACCCGTGTCCCCTGCATCGGCAGGCGGACTCTCAACCACTGCGCCACCAGGGAAGCCCTTTTTCCTGTTTTTACCAAAGGCTTCCTCCCACTTCTCAACATTTCTTGAAACTAGTCTTTCAAGTCTCTCCTGATAGAATTATTCTCAGTTGAGACTGGAGTGAATTCACTTTGTGAAATCCACGCCATCCATGCTAGTTCCTGTGTGGGGCATGGATACAACATGAGGGGATCATAGGGGCCAAGCTAATGGGCCCTGCTCCCCATTGCTGTTAACTGCTTCTGTTCTCCCTCCGTTCCTGTGGCTCAGAGACCCTTTTATCCATCTTGACAGATACTAAATGATCGTCTGGGTCAATGCTGCCTTAATGAGAACATTTGTGCATTCTCACAAGGTAAAGTTTCCTTCCCTGTCATTTTGATGACTGATAATGCTACTGTAAATGTATTTGGTTTTTTGAAGCTCAGAGGGTATTAATATGTTGGAGCACTATGTAAACTTAAAGAAGGCATAAACAGCATTTATTACTTTGGTATATCAAAAAAAATAATGTCAAGATCATTCAAATCACACATTAAATTTGAGGTTTCTATTAGACATCTAAGTGAAGAGGTCCTGGAGGCAGTCAAATATGCATGCACATCTGGGATTCAGGGGAGAGTCCAGGATGCCCAAATGGGAGTGGTCAGCATATGAATGAGACTGAATGAGATCACGGACGTGTAAATACAGAGAAGGAGCCTGAGAACTGAACCCTGGGGTCTTGTAAATTTCAGGGGCTGGGGGGGGGATGAGGAAGACCCAGCAAGGTGATGGAGAAGGAGAAGCCATTTGGGGAGCAGGAAAGCTGATATCTTCTCCCATTTACTGATCAATCCGTCTCAGGAAAGGCAGGTTTACAAAGGGCTTAAGACTGAGGGTATTGGACTCATTTGGATCTGGATTCAAATCTCCATCACAGTAAGTACAAAATGAGTTTACACTTCATATATGCCACTGGAACTAGTATAGGACCTGGAGGGTATTTGTTCAGTAGTCACTGATTGCGCATTACTGTACACTGGGCATATATTGAGTGGCAAGGGAGTTTATGAGAAAGAATAAAACAGAGGCCCTGGCCTCAGGGAGCTCAGAGTCCTGAGGGAAGGAGGAGTCCTAGAAGCCGGTGATTCTCCATGACATCACAACATGATAAATTCTTGAATGAAAGTAAGAGCCATGCACCGAGAGAACAGAGGTTGAGTGATTAATCCAGCCTGCGATGGCATGACTTAAATGTGATGGGTTTTTTTTTTTCTCATTCACCTTTTACATGCCACTTTGCCCATAAAATTCGTGACTTTTCTGAGCACCACCAGTTAACCTACATGACAGTTTATGAGAATGCTTTTCTTTAGGAGAAAAGAAGTGGGGGGAAAAATCCTCAGGATATAGACTATGGTCCTACATTTAAAAAAATGAAGTTAATGGGCTTCCCTGGTGGTGCAGTGGTTGATAGTCCGCCTGCCGATGCAGGGGACACGGGTTCGTGCCCCGGTCCGGGAAGATCCCACATGCCATGGAGCGGCTAGGCCCGTGAGCCATGGCCGCTGAGCCTGCGCATCTGGAGCCTGTGCTCCGCAACGCGAGAGGCCACAACAGTGAGAGGCCCGTGTAACGCAAAAAAAAAAAAAAAAATGAAGTTAAGAATTACCATCTTGAATGAAAGTGAATCTATAATTGCCTCTTAGCTCACATTGACAGCAGCTGCTATGTTCTCCCACTTTTGACTGTTAGCAAATCACTCCCTGGTGTGGTTCTCCCATCACAGGCTTAACTGCCCAGCCTGTTACATCTGGTGTGGGAGGCTTCAGTGATCTTAATCTTTTTCCTTGGGCGCTGATTTACCTTGCATTTTGGGGGCAGCTTTTCTTATTCAGATAGTGAAGCCCCAAGAATGTCAGCCTTTCCCATATTGAACAACCATACATTTCTCATGAAGAAGATTTCTAGCATCTTCTGGTGGTTTTTATTTCTCCTTGTTTTCCTCTCTGTGCATTTATTCTGACTAGAAGTAAAAATTTTAGAAATAAAGTTTGCAGCTAAAGATGTCCTTCGTGAGTTTACCATAAATTCTTGCACTGAAAATTCCACAAAGGCAGATTGCAAAGCTGCTTGTAAGTCAGTGTTGAAGGCGGACTACCTTCATTCTGCAGACTTAGAACTCCTCCAGCTCTGCCTGAAGAGGGGATTTTGGAGCCAGATGAATGTTTGGATCATTGTGTCCTCCAATCCTAAAGTAACTGTACTGTAGTCTCTTTGATGGCTGGGGTGGATGACAGTGAATGTATCTGGGACAAGGCAGGAAAAGAGATGAGGGCAGCATGGCTAAGTGTTGAGCACTGTCAGCTGGGATCCAAGGAGGACATTCTCTTCAACCAGCCAGGAATATACCCAGGAACCAGTGTTTGTTCTTCCCAAAACAAAAAGACCATGAAGACTCATTAAAAGAAAATAACATTAGACAAGTGTATAGCCCTGGTTCCAAAATGAAGAAAACACTAGCTTTTTCTCTTAGAAAAGATAGTGAAGGTTTATTTCCCTCGAAGGGTATATATTATTTGAAGAATAACTGCTCTTCAAAGTTGTCCCTGTACTTCAGCCTTTAACTAAAGGGACCAAGTCTCTTTTAAAGTTGGAATCCCAATGACACTGAGTACAATGGACTGAATATTTGTGTCCCCACGCCCCATTGCCAAATTCATGTGTCGAAATCCTAACCCCCAATGTGATGGTAGCAGGAGCTGGGGCCTCTGGCAAGTGATTCGGTCATGAGGGTGGAGCCCTCATGAATGGGATTAGTGCCCTTATGAAAAGGACTCCAGAGAGCAACCTCGTCTCTTCCACCATGGGAGGACACAGCAAGAAGATGGCCTTCTAAGAACTTAGAAGTTGGTCTTCACCAGGCACCAAATCTTCTTGGAATTCCCAGCCTCCATAACTGTGAGAAATAAATATCTGTTGTTTATAAGCCACCCAGTCTATGATACTTTGTTATAGCATCCCAAATGGACTAAGACACCAAGTTTCTCCATGAGTAGATTAGCAAGGAGTTCAGTCTTCCATCTGGTTTGGCCAAGTCTCTCAATGATGTGGACCCAGTCCAAAGGGTCAGTCCTGGTTACATTCATCAGCAGTCACTGCTGAAGCCTGGCTGTGCTCCAGGGGGCAAGAGCAGACATTCTCCCCAGCCCTCCCTGTGCCCTCCCCAACTCCCCCCAATTTGTTATACTCAGTCTCAGGCATGCCACTAGCTCCCAGTGGTATAGCTCTTTAGGGTCCGAGTTCTTCACTTGATGAGTGCATGGCCATTTCCCTTGGCACACCCATAGTGTCAAGGCAGGTGGGTTGGAAGGAGGCTTCAGCATCAGCCTCATGCTGTTCCCAGAGCCAACTCACCCCTATGATGGGCTCCAGGCCCTAGGTCACTACTGTCTTACGGTGAAGGTCATTTCAGTGGCCTTGTCACAACTGTCTGTCATTGAGCCTTGTCAGGACCCCTCTAGTTCATCTGACGTGTTCTGGTGACTCTGAATCTCAAAGAGACTAGATCTACAAAGCTCAATGTGAGCCATTATTGTTGGTGAGCATCATTTGCTGTCTAAGCATAAGTTCCTATTAAATAGGAATGAATGAAATAGGAAGGTGGGGAGGAGTTGACTCTGCCACTCGCAGATGAGTGAGTGTGTGTGTGTGTGTGTGTGTGTGTGTGTGTGTGTCTATGTTGTGGGGGGAGGAACAGGCTCTAAAGACCTGAAAGCTCATTCTACTGAGGTCCAGGACTCTAATTTTCCTTCTTGTGATTTCCTAAGAGAATCTAGGGTAGGACAATACCAAGGTGTTGAAGACAGATTTGGGGTGACAGGGAAATTTTATAACCTCTAGCCGTCATCAGAGTCAACTGTCTAAAATTCTTGAACCTTCAGCCAGTTTGGGCAGAGGCCTTGCACTGCCAGTAATAACAACATAGAGCACTTCTGTAAGTTTTTACAATCACGTGACAGGCGAGATAAAAATCATACAGTAGGTATGCCAGGAAACCCAGAGAGAGCTGCTAAGAGCCCTGGGAATCCAGAGAGAGGCAGACATGCTTCTTTGGTCTATCACAAACATCAATTTTTCACAACCCAATTAGCAATGCTGAGTATCTCCTCTATGCTACACCTTTAGGGAATGGAATGCTCTGGCTCTTCCTGTGCAAGAGTTGATCACCTCCTTGGGGAAAGCAGAAGGATGCACTCCTAGAAATAAATAATTAAGACAACAGACTCTGGACAAGGCCCCTGGGCAAGACCTTTAGCTACCCTGGTTACCACTGTATGACCAGCTACCTTCAGAAGGAAATGCTATATACCTCCCCCATGGCCACTCTACATAGCAACAACCTGATTCCTGGCATTAAGGAAGAGTTTGCTCCTAGTGGTCAGGGCGTTTGGGTTGAGAAGTGTGATGGCAGCAGCTGGCACCCCTTCTGTCCGTTCCAGAGCCAGGGTAGACCATTTACCTAAAGGCTTTACTCCAGGCTTTACCATTCATCAAGAAGGCACAGACATCTCCCAGGAGAGGGTGGCTACTGGGCCTGGAGAGCCGGGTGCCTTGTAGTGAAAAACCATCTGAACAAATAAAAAGACAAGGCTAAGTCAGGGTAGGTGGGAGCAGACACAGGCTGGCAGGGACATCTACCCTCGTATTGGATTAGAAGAGGTTGGCCATCTCCTGGGAGAGTCAGGTAGGTATTTCTTACAAAAAGCAAAGTCCCCCAGTTTCCTACAGGGCTATGAACAAAAGTGCTGTTAATTATGTTAATTACAATAACAGAGCACTTCAGTTCTCAGGAGTTCTTTTCATCTTCAAAGGGACTCCAGGATGGAGCATTACTGGTTGACATGAAAGTCTCTGGAGTTTCAGAACAGAAGTCTGCAGTCCGAGGGGCCCTAGCTGTGTGGGACAGGCAATGCCCAAGGAATTCTCTTGCTTCAGGGTGGGGAGCAGGTCAAGGCAGGGTTATGTGTCCAGAAACTGGCCCTTGCCTCCCTGAAATTGGAGAGGCAGGGGGATGGAGTGTCAGCCTCAGTCCAGTTCAACCAAGTCCTGCCCCCTATATTGGGGTTGCCATATAAGTTCAGTTAAATTTGAATTTCAGATAAGCAAAAAGTTCACGGATGCACTAAACAATTATTTGTTGCACACACACACACACACACACACACACACAGCCCCTGCGCAATCAGAAGCTGGGCTTCCTACCCAGAGACTCCTACCTGAGAGCTCAGTGAGTCGGGACGTGTTCCCCCAAAGCCACAGGGAACAGGTGCTCTCCAGACCTGCCCAAACCCAGTCTCTTTCCCACCCACCTGTAGGAATGCGAGAAAGTCCTCCTTTCAGGGATTCAGGACTGGGCTGCTGGGCAGACAGTCCAGTCTTCCCAACTCCCTTATTTGCCTTGGATTTGGGGATGAAACAACCTCAGGGATGGAATGTCTCAAGCTTCCCTTCCCTCCCCTCTTTCCTTCTCTACACACTGATATGCACCCCACCACTCTGTAGCTTAAGGGAGAAGAAGCCCGTGGCCACCCACCCACCCCCATCGCCCTGAACTGCTGGAATAGAAATTCCTCTGTGACAAAACCCAGGGAGAAATGGTCCCTGGGCTGAGACGAGCTTTCTGCCCAGGCAGTGGAATCCAGGCCACCGGGACGGGTCTGGGCCTGAGCTAGAAACGCCTCCGGTTTCCAGGCTGGGCGGGAAGGGAAGACAAGCTGGCACTTGCCACAGCGCAGAATAGCAACTGGGAGTTGGCCTTGCCTGCTCTGAAACAGCGAAACTCTTGGGGCCTCCAGACACTGAAGCACTTAGAGAGAGGTTCCCCGGCCCCTAAACCTCCAGATCCAGCCCCTGGGTTCAGTCAGTCAGGGTCAAGGACAGAGCATCTTGCCTTCTTCACGTCCCCAGGACAGACCCATGGTCATGCACATTCACATCCTGGGATATTACTTCAGGCCCGTGGGCAAGATTAACATTCCAAAGCTTGGGTTCCCCTCCATGACCTAATGCAAAGGACACAGGGGCAGGCAGATCGGGCCTGGCCAGCTTCCTACTCACCATTTACCAGCTGCTAATTTATCCATTTACCTTGGATAAGACTCTTTTAAAGATTAAATTTAAGAAAAATCCCCCGATGGACTTGAAAATAAATCCACTTAAGGAAAATGAATGTGCGCAAGATGAACTGACTGGCCAGCAATGCAGTGCGTGGGGTTCCGGCACAGAAAGCAGAGCACTGAGCCATGACTGTGCCTTCAAATACAAGCTTCTGGAAAGAGTCCAGAAATTGGTAAATTACTCCCAGAATTGTAGAGAGGAACAACAGCTTTCCCCTGTGAATTGTAATAGTTGGCAAAACATGCTAGTGTTTCCTTCTCTCCTTATCCTTTCTGAATAAACTGAAAGTGTATGAATATATGAATAAAATGGGACACAGTTCATGGGCATCATTCAAATCATTCCCTGCCAATTATGGGAGTCTGTTGAACACTGAACAACAAATGTTTCTTGACTGACTAAACTATTGTCTGATTTGATGAAGGGAGGAAGAGAGGAAGAAAGAGGGAAAGGAAGGAAGGATTGATTTTATGGCAACTGAGTAGATCTTAGCAGAAATCCTGACTCTGATGTTAGAAGCCTCAAACACTGATATTCTATTTCCCCAAATCCCCCTTCACTGGCTCTATTGTTTTCCCACCTCCTTTCCTTTCTTTCTTTTTTTAAAATTAATGTTTATTGGAGTAGAGTTGCTTCACAATGTTGTGTTAGTTTCTGCTGTACAGCCCCCCTCCTTTCATTTCTATGTATGCAGCAGCCATGAGCAGCTCTGCTAATAATGTTTGTAAAAGAGTGAACTAGATCAGAAAAAGCCTGGTAGCTACCTGGTACCCCTAGGGATTTAGTCATCCAGGATCCTGGACAGCAAGATCTGGTGGGTCTTGTTTGGATGTGAAAGACCCAGAAGGAACTGCTGCTGCTAACAACTCAGCGTTTTACAGATGTCACTGTGCTGGGGAGGGACAGGTGGCGAGTGGGCTGCCTCATCTCTGATTCCTAGGTCTGAGTGAGATAAGAGAGGGAAAACAGTCCCAGAGGACGGCATCAGAAGTTTCCCAGGGGCGTGAAAATCAAGTGGAGCCACACACAGGCCATCTGAGCCGTCCCCACATCCTGGATAGGGGATGGGGGTGGTGTAAGGGTCTGACGAAGAGCTGTTTCTACTCTTCTACTCTTAGTCTACCTTAATCCATCTTTCTTGCGAGACGTTTTGTCTATTTCCAAGTTCAGAGATTTGAACTTGAACCTGAGTGTGGCCACTTCCCGTGTCATCTATTGTCCTCCATGAGCCTCAGTTTCCTCAAGCGTACAATACGAATACTAATAACTAACACATACATATACATTTAGCAAACATGTCTGAACACCTACTGTGTGCCAGGCTCTGTGGCAAGCACTGAGAACACAGTGGAAATAAGACAAAGTCCCTGTCCTCCTGGAGCTTACTTATACTCCAGGCAGAAGCCCCCAGAGGGCAGCTCCTATGCGGGGTTTTATATACAATTAAAATTTTATACGTAATCAAAAAATTTTAAAAACTTGTTGCAAACATATAAAAAACTGGAAGACTTTATATAAAAATCTAGATTTCCCAGTGGCAAAACTGGGCCTGTCTTTCTGTACAGCAACCATCAGCCAGAACTCTGGCTGCTTCCTTTACAAGGAATGCATGCTTTCCAAGTAGACACAGTCCTCAACATTCCCGGACGCTCTTACCTTGTTAAAGCTTAAACAAAACTTTTGTTTACTTGTTTGTTTACCTAAAACCCTTCAATGTTCCC
The DNA here is from genome assembly GCF_964165515.1 of Mesoplodon bidens. Taxonomy (NCBI): domain Eukaryota; kingdom Metazoa; phylum Chordata; class Mammalia; order Artiodactyla; family Ziphiidae; genus Mesoplodon; species Mesoplodon bidens. The sequence goes on along the minus strand of NW_027671247.1, from coordinate 119,552 downwards.
TCACTGTAAATAGGAGAAAGTCTAGCTCTTTGATATGACATTCCATTCAAGGCCTTCCAGATCTGTTTCCTGCCTAATGCATCCCTATAAATGCTACACACCAGTAAACTGCAGTTTCCTGACCCTCCCATGTGGTACCTCTGAACCTGTGCAGTGCTATTTTCTTTGCCTAAAATGTCCTTTGTTTCTGTTTTTCTCTCCAGATAATTAATATTGACATTTAAGGGTCATCCTAAACACCTCCCTCTCCCTTTGTGCAGGCTTCCTGTGAGGAAATGCCCAGAGGGTCACATGGTCTGGAGACCCATAAAGATGCAAATGGTCCACTTGAGACCAAAAGGGAATCAAGTGTTCTTTATCTTATGGTTGGGCCCAGGGACCTTCCAATTGGTGGCAACTTGTAAAAAGCCTCAGCTTTCCCAATAAGTGGGGACAAAATATAAACATTAAATGAAATAATGTCTGTAAGTGAAATTAGACAATACTTTTTAAAAAATTGAATGGAATTATTGATGCTGGATAAGTAGCAGCTATTTTTCCAGTTGTTATTATTATTCGAAGTGGAGGCCACTTCATCAAGGATGATAGGTCAGCCGCTGCCAAGTGTGTTCAGGGAAGAAGAGTCTGTTAGGGCTACAGGGTAGCAGAATAGTAAGAGATGTGATTGGACAAACAGAATAGGGCCAGCAAGGGGCCTTCCAACTCATCTCCCTGCTTGGCCATTTTCTCCTTTCTCTTTATTTTAAACACAGCAGCCAGAGTGATCCTGCAGAACAAGTCACCCCACGTCACTTTTCTGCTCAAAGCCCCTAGTGGCCCCCTATCTCTCTCAGAGTAAAAGCTGCAGCTATTAGATCTCAGATCTCACATCCCAGCCGTCTCCCCTCACTCCTCACTCTGCCAGACACTGGGCCTCATTCTGACCTCCCTGCTCATCCTTTAAAGTGTGCTCTTACCTCAGGGCCTTTGCACTTGCCAGCCTCTCTTTCTGGACCCATATTCCCTCTGCTATCCCCAGGGTTCCCTCCTTCATTTTCTTAGATCTTTACTTAGATGTCTTCTTCTTGCTGGTTAGTCTATCTAAAATTTTACTTCTCCCTCGCCCCCTCCACTTCCTGACCTGTTGCCTTATTGCTCTTAGAACTTATCACCAACTAACATGCTTTACTTGTGGTACTTGTTTATCTTGGTTATTGTCTATCTCCCCCACTAGAATATAAGCACTATAAGAGCAGAAGTTTTTATCTGTTTCTCATGCTCACTGCTGTATCCCCAGCACCTAGAACAGAGCCTGACCCATCGTAGACATGCAATAAACATTTGTTGGATGAGTGAATCAAGTTTCTTGATTCAATAAACATTGGGAAATCACAGAATGTTTTTGACCAGAAGAGTAAACCGATCAGAGCTCACAAAGGGGCTTAGGATAGATTAGGGTAGGGGATAGGATGGGGCCACAATAGTAGAAGGATACACATGGGAAGGTTGAAACAGAGGGCTTCAGTGGGAATAAAAGAAAACAGTAGGAGGCAGTAAGTTTCATGAGGGCAGGGAGTTTGTCTGGCATATAAGAGGTGCTGAATAAATATTTACTGAAGGATGAATGAAGGAATGATGCTTGTGTCTCATGTGGGATGGACCCAGGGCTCTGGTTTGGGTCTATCTTAGAAAAGATATAAATCCTTTTTTTTTTTTCTTTTTTGCTTTATAACAAATTGAATCAGTTATACATATACATATGTTTCCATATCCCCTCCCTTTTGCGTCTCCCTCCCACCCTCCCTATCCCACCCCTCCAGGCGGTCACAAAGCACCGAGCTGATTTCCCTGTGCTATGCGGCTGCTTCCCACTAGCTATCTACCTTACGTTTGGTAGTGTATATATGTCCATGCCGCTCTCACTTTGTCACAGCTTACCCTTCCCCCTCCCCATATCCTCAAGTCCATTCTCTAATAGGTCTGTGTCTTTACTCCTGTCTTACCCCTATGTTCTTCATGACATTTTTTTTTCTTAAATTCCATATATATGTGTTAGCATACAGTATTTGTCTTTCTCTTTCTGACTTACTTCACTCTGTATGACAGACTCTAGGTCTATCCACCTCATTACAAATAGCTCAATTTCATTGCTTTTTATGGCTGAGTAATATTCCATTGTATATATGTGCCACATCTGCTTTATCCATTCATCCGATGATGGACACTTAGGTTGTTTCCATCTCCGGGCTATTGTAAATAGGGCTGCTATGAACATTTTGGTACATGTCTCTTTTTGAATTATGGTTTTCTCAGGGTATATGCCCAGTAGTGGGATTGCTGGGTCATATGGTAGTTCTATTTGTAGTTTTTTAAGGAACCTCCATACCGTTCTCCATAGTGGTTGTACCAATTCACATTCCCACCAGCAGTGCAAGAGTGTTCCCTTTTCTCCACACCCTCTCCAGCATTTATTGTTTCTAGATTTTTTGATGATGGCCATTCTGACTGGTGTGAGATGATATCTCATTGTAGTTTTGATTTGCATTTCTCTAATGAGTAAAGATGTTGAGCATCCTTTCATGTGTTTGTTGGCAGTCTGTATATCTTCTGTGGAGAAATGTCTATTTAGGTCTTCTGCCCATTTTTGGATTGGGTTGTTTGTTTTTTTCTTATTGAGCTGCATGAGCTGCTTATAAATTTTGGAGATTAATCCTTTGTCAGTTGCTTCACTTGCAAATATTTTCTCCCATTCTGAGGGTTGTCTTTTGGTCTTGTTTATGGTTTCCTTGGCTGTGCAAAAGCTTTTAAGTTTCATTAGGTCCCATGTGTTTATTTTTGTCTTTATTTCCATTTCTCTAGGAGGTGGGTCCAAAAGGATCTTGCTGTGATTTATGTCATAGAGTGTTCTGCCTATGTTTTCCTCTAAGAGTTTGATAGTGTCTGGCCTTACATTTAGGTCTTTAATCCATTTTGAGCTTATTTTTGTGTATGGTGTTAGGGAGTGATCGAATCTCATACTTTTACATGTCCCTATCCAGTTTTCCCAGCACCACTTATTGAGGAGACTGTCCTTTCTCCACTGTACATTCCTGCCTCCTTTATCAAAGATAAGGTGACCATATGTCCGTGGGTTTAACTCTGGGCTTTCTATCCTGTTCCATTGATCTATGTTTCTCTTTTTGTGCCAGTACCATACTGTCTTGATTACTGTAGCTTTGTAGTATAGTCTGAAGTCAGGGAGCCTGATTCCTCCAGCTCCATTTTTCGTTCTCAAGATTGCTTTGGCTATTCGGGGTCTTTTGTGTTTCCATACAAATTGTGATATTTTTTGCTCTAGTTCTGTGAAAAATGCCAGTGGTAGTTTGATAGGGATTGCATTGAATCTGTAGATTGCTTTGGGTAGTAGAGTCATTTTCACAATGTTGATTCTTCCCATCCAAGAACATGGTACATCTCTCCATCTATTTGTATCATCTTTAATTTCTTTCATCAGTGTCTTATAATTTTCTGCATACAGTTCTTTTGTCTCCTTAGGTAGGTTTATTCCTAGATATTTTATTCTTTTTGTTGCAATGGTAAATGGGAGTGTTTCCTTGATTTCACTTTCAGATTTTTCATCATTAGTGTATAGGAATGCCAGAGATTTCTGTGCATTAATTTTGTATCCTGCTACTTTACCAAATTCATTGATTAACTCTAGTAGTTTTCTGGTAGCATCTTTAGGATTCTCTATGTATAGTATCATGTCATCTGCAAACAGTGACAGCTTTACTTCTTCTTTTCCAATTTGGATTCCTTTTATTTCCTTTTCTTCTCTGATTGCTGTGGCTAAAACTTCCAGAACTAGGTTGAATAAGAGTGGTGAGAGTGGGCAACCTTGTCTTGTTCCTGATCTTAGTGGAAATGGTTTCAGTTTTTCACCATTGAGGACGATGCTGGCTGTGGGTTTGTCATATATGGCCTTTATTATGTTGAGGAAAGTTCCCTCTATGCCTACTTTCTGCAGGTTTTTTATCATAAATGGGTGTTGAGTTTTGTCGAAAGCTTTCTCTGCATCGATTGAGATGATCATATGGTTTTCTCCTTCAGTTTGTTAATGTGGTGTATCACGTTGATTGATTTGCGTATATTGAAGAATGCTTGCATTCCTGGAATAAACCCCACTTGATCATGGTGTATGATCCTTTTAATGTGCTGTTGGATTCTGTTTGCTAGTATTTTGTTGAGGATTTTTGCATCCATGTTCATCAGTGATATTGGCCTGTAGTTTTCTTTCTTTGTGACATCCTTGTCTGGTTTTGGTATCAGGGTGATGGTGGCCTTGTAGAATGAGTTTGGGAGTGTTCCTCCTTCTGCTATATTTTGGAAGAGTTTGAGAAGGATAGGTGTTAGCTTTTCTCTAAATGTTTGATAGAATTCACCTGTGAAGCCATCTGGTCCTGGGTTTTTGTTTGTTGGAAGATTTTTAAGCACAGTTTCAATTTCAGTGCTTGTGATTGGTCTGTTCATATTTTCTATTTCTTCCTGATTCAGTCTTGGCAGGTTGTGCATTTCTAAGAATTTGTCCATTTCTTCCAGGTTGTCCATTTTATTGGCATAGAGTTGCTTGTAGTAATCTCTCCTGAGCTTTTGTATTTCTGCAGTGTCAGTTGTTACTTCTCCTTTTTCATTTCTAATTCTATTGATTTGAGTCTTCTCCCTTTTTTTCTTGATGAGTCTGGCTAATGGTTTATCAATTTTGTTTATCTTCTCAAAGAACCAGCTTTTAGTTTTATTGATCTTTGTATGATCATAGGCTTTCATTTTTCTTGCATAAATATCTAGGTGCAGAAAGGCTGGATCATATGGTAGGTGTACGTTCAACTTATAAAGAAACGGCCAAACTGCTGACTGAAGTGACTGCACTATTTTCCTTCCCACTAGCATGTAAAAGACTTGCAGTTCCTACACTGCCTCACCAATACTTGGTGTGGTTGGACTTTTCTAATTTTAGCCATTCAATAGGTGTGTAGTGGTATCTCCTGGGGCTTTCATTTCCATAGAGCTAATAATTGATTACATCGAGCAACTTCATGTGCTTATTTGCATCCGTACACCTCCTTGGCAGGATCTCTTTTTAAATATTCTTACACATATTGTTAATTTAAAAATTTTTTCTAATTACTGAGTTTTGAGAGCTCTATACATGTTAGAGACACAAGTCTTTTCAGGTATATAATTTGTAAATATTTTCTTCCAACCTGTGGCTTTTCTTTTATTAATAATGGCTTCCAAAGATGAAACCCAATTTGTTACTTTTTTTCTTTTATGGATCTTGTTTTTGGTGTCATCTCTAGGAAATCTTTGCTTAACCCAAGGTCAAAAAGATTTTGTCCAAGTTTTAGAGATTTATGTTTTGATCTACATTTAGTTAATTCTTTATATGGTGTGAAGTAGGGATCAAAGGTCATACTTTTGCATATGGCTACCTAGGCACTACATCCATGTACTACATGCTTCCAGCACCATTTGTCAAGAAGACTATCCTTTCTCCTCAAAATTGGCTTTGCACCTCTGTTGAAAAATCAATTGTCCTTATATGTGTGGATATGTTTCTGGGATCTACATTCTGTTTGATTGACCTATTATATCTGACTCTTGGTTATAATATATTCTTTCACTGATTTCTTTTCACTTGCTCATGTAAATAGTCTCCCAGTAATATAGCCTTACCATTTGACTGGACATACCGAGGTATACCTGAAATGCATTTGATAAATCGATGGAACTTGCACTCAAACTAGGGTTACTTTCCAAAAACTCTTAAAATGTCGAGGTGTAAAAACGATGTACTCTACAGCCTTCCTGCCTCAACCAAGGGTATGTTAACACATCCCCACACAAGCTATTTTGCATGTGTATGGGGCTGTAGAGTCTGGGGAGTATGAGAGTGGTATGTGCTGTCTATCCCAAAAGATCATCACAGGAGGCAAAGGAAACATTAAGGAAATAGATAAGAATAGTCAAATGCCAAATGTTAACATATTTCTCATGCGTTTTTAATATTTACATTGAGATAAATAAGCAAATTATTATAAAATAAAATACAAAACTTTAGAGGATATTTCAAAATGCTCTTTTTTGCCAGATGCAACAAGATACTAGGAATAGAGGGATTTTCTGGAACCAGCTTATCTTTCCTTTTCTTATCACCATCGAGGGATGGGGTTGTATTTTATTCAGTGTATTGTACATGTGGGTGTGAATAAGATGAAAGTTGTCTCAAAAAGAGAAATGAGCAAAGAATATATGCCGTCAACTTGTCTAAAACATTTTTTCATGTTCTGACTCATTTTTCTTTGCATTGGCATTTCAAGGCATTTTGTTTTTTAATTTGACTATTAAAAAACCTTGATAACTTCAGTGAAATCCCATGAAGATAATATAAACAACAGTAATGGAAAATGAAAAGATGATAATAGCAACCAGCACTGTGATATTTCTTGCCAGTGTTCTTTACTATTTAGAATAGTAACAAATCCCATATTAATTTGACTTTTTGAACTTTGGCCTTTACTTTGGTGGAAGAAATTCCTTACACTTTGCTTATTATCTGTTTGCAATTAAAAACAATTAATGACCATACTTTGATATGATCATCTTAGAGTTGTATAGAGGGAGGATAGTTATGCAACTATTTATATATCTATGGGTTCAAGGAAGTTTAAAGGCTTGATATTTGAATCCTGTGGAAAGTAGCCTCCTTTCCCAGAGGGAAAGGAACATATACATGTACTTAATGTAGTTTAAACTAAAGCAACACCTGTTCGTAGAGGCACCTTCTATTCCAGGCATGTTTAGGTATAGGGAAGGGGAACAAGAGCTATAATTCTTGTGTATAAGAAGTTTACAGGGGCTTCCCTGGTGGCGCAGTGGTTGAGAGTCCGCCTGCTGATGCAGGGGACACGGGTCTGTGCCCCGGGCCGGGAGGATCCCACATGCTGCGGAGCGGCTGGGCCCGCGAGCCATGGCCGCTGAGCCTGCACGTCTGGAGCCTGTGCTGCGCGTCTGGAGCCTGTGCTCCACAACAGGAGAGGCCACAACAGTGAGAGGCCCGCGTACCGCAAAAAAAAAAAAAAAAAAGAAATAAAAAAAAAGTTTACAGTTTAGGGGGGTTGAGGGCACTCAGTGACTCAACGCGGATGAGCCTGATGCAGGTTACTAAAAGGTCACCCTTGAATAAACTCTGCTTTAGGAAAGACCAGCCTACTCTTATTCTCTTAAACTCTTTAATGTGGTGCCCAATATACCTGAATATCAATGTCAAAGGCCACTTTAGAAATGTTTCCAGGGGTGCTAACAGCCAACAAGTTAATATGATTCCTATACACTTGACACAACACACCAGAGGTCTTGAATTCGGTGAGCATATTGGCCTCCTTTAAGAAAGATCACCCGTTAAACTTCGAATGCTAAGTGCTAAGAGAATGAAGTAAGTAAGAAGTGATATTCAGGTTCAGAGGCGGAAGAGAAAAGGCGTCTCACCTTGAGTAGAACATTTTGTTGGATTCTCCAAAGTGGCAAACAATGGGGAGAACACTAAATAACTAAGACTGAATAAGTTGAGAAATAAGATGAAAGCCTAAGATGGAGGTCAAAATGTCCCCTAGATTTAAGGATACATTTAGGCTGAAAGGGAAACTATTGAAAAAGATGTAGAAAATGCTAAATATTTCACAAAAAATTTATTAGAACAAAAAATGTATTAGAATAAACCAACTTAGCAAAGTTTGTTTGCAGAATACGAAATCAACATACACACATCACTTGCATTTCTGTACATTAACAATGAACAATCTGAAAAAGAAATTAGGGGAACAATTCCATTTACAATACCATCTAAAAGGATAAAATACTTAGGAATAAGCTTAACCAAAGACATGAAACACTTGTACACTGAAAACTACAGCAGTATTGAAAGAAATTAAGGAAGACATAAATAAATGGAAAGACATCCCACGTTCATGAACTATTGTTAAAATGTCCATGTTACACAAAGCTATCTACAGATTTAATGCAATGCCTATCAAAATCCCCAATTTTTGCAGAAATAGAAGAAACGACTCCAAAATTGATATGTAACCACAAAGGACCCTCAATAACGAAAGCAAACTTGAAGACCCCACACCTTCTTTTGAAATGAAGTTTTCCTGTTATTGCGGGTTAAAAATCCAAAGTCCTAAGTGTCCATAAATTATCCTCCTAAATTTATATTTTGGTTCATTCTCAGTGACAGGGCTTTCAGTGCCTGAGTGGCATTGAGGGCCCCTTCAATATCTGTAGCTTGGACTCCTGTCACTGACATGGTGTGGGTATCTCACAGCCTTGGCTGTTTTACCAGTTTATCAAGTCCCAGATGAACCATGCTCAGAAGGGCCCCACGCTTGCTTGGTTTCATGCTCTGATATTGCTGTCTTAATATTCTTAATGATTTTATCTTTGAACTTACGTTCTGTAAGTAAAGTTTATGGGACAATAAAATATACGCATGAGCAGAGGAGACACATGCAATATGTGTGTCTGCCACCATTCCTGCTGCCCCACACATCTAGTTTTCACCCTGCTTATGGTGTGCTTTCCAGGACATGCTTATTTGGTACCCATTTGGAGTCCTACTGTGTTCCAACCAGAATTCTGTGCTACTGGTCACATCCAAGACTAAGTGAAGGTGTTAACAGCTCCGGAGGCCATGCTTTCCATTTGCATCTGAACTTACTTCTAACACAGAAAGAAAGCGTTGTTTTTTAAGAAACAAGAATGTCTAAGGAATCTTATCATACCCTTTCTTACTCGTGTTACTTCCCAATATTAGCCAAACATTCTGCTGAAAAAGATGACATGTATGAAAAAGAGAAGAGAGAACAACCCACAGAACCCATTTAGGGCTCATCCTAATCTATTATGATGTCATCTTATCTCGATTCTATCTGAAAAAAGAATTTACTTGGGCACATTCACAGGTTCCAGGTGAACGTGAATTTGGGGAGGACACTATGCACCCCAGTGCAAATACTTTCAACAAGACTTCTTCTTTGCAGTTTGAACAAGAGGCACTATATTTTCATTTTGCACTGGAGCCCACACATTATGTCACTTGTTACTGTTAGAGCCCATGTTGGAAAATGGGGCTTCATGACATAGCCAAGTGAGTCTGTCAACTGAATTCTAGAATTCTCCAGACTTACCCACTTTGTTGCAGCAAGTTGGTTCCAGGCAAACCCAGGTGAGAGGGGCATGTCCACAGTGGAGCAGAGAACTTTTGTCTCTCTATCACCAGACTCACTCCCAAGATGAAGGAAAGAAGAACTGAGCAAAGCATGGCCAGTTATTCTTCCCAACTTTGCCCGTCAGGTAGGCCACCTCACCTAGCCAGTGTCAGTGAACATAAGAGCAGGGAGGTTAAAAGTTATACTAATCAAATTCCCTTCACATGCTGGTACCCGTAGGAACAAGAAGGGAAACTGTCACTAATGCTCCCCTGTTTTTTTCAATCTCTTAACCCACTCAACGATGCTTTTAAGCCTATAATTAATGGAATATGGCTCTCCCTTCAGGAAAAAGAATAGACCTTTATCAGGACAGTCCTGCTCACACTTTTATGGGGCTACTCATTTGGGTGGCCTCCAGGAACTGCTGGTGGATGCCTTAGAGTTTCAACCCAGAAGTCTCTGATATGGGTGAGAAATTGCATTAATTCAAATGAACTCCAAGGCTACGCATATCCAATGATCAGAAACAACTTTTTGTTCTACCAGCCACCCACAACACAGCTAACCATAGACCTTTGATGAGGTCAAATGACAAACTAAGATTAAATACATAAAAGCATCCAGTAATACAATTCAGAAATCATAGAAATGTTGCAAATTTGTAAGTACACCTTTGCCAGTATCAAATTCTTCACAGAGAAATTAAAAGGGCACACATTACATGCTCTTATGAATTAAGGTTCCAAAGTATTAAATCCCAATTTTGAAATCAAGTTTCCTTGTTACTGTGGGTTAAAAATCCAAAGTCCTAAACGTCCATAAACAATCCTCCCAAATGTACATTTGGTTCATTCTCAGTGACAGGGCTTTCATTGCCTGAATGGGACTGAGGGCTCCTTCAGTATCTGTAGCTTGGACTTCTGTCACTGACACAGGTGTGGGTCTCTCAGGGCCTTGGCTGTTTTATCAGTTTATCAACCCTCTCATGAACCATGCTTTTAAAGAGTCTAAAGAGTTGCTAAGATACAATTTGATTTTACAGCACTATCCCCCAAATTTAAAAACAATCTCAAAAGCAAGCCAATCCCCCACTCCTAGAAGAGTGAAACAAGGCACATTTTTGTTCCCGGAATCCAGTAAAGACTTTGACCAAAGAACATAGCAGAAACTCGATGGCATTTGAGAGAAAGATAAAGTCTCTTTGGTTTTAGCCTCACTAGAATGTCCATTAGTCTATGCCATTTAACTGAAATTTCTGACCTGCGAACTTCGAACCAGGAGGAAACTTTTAGCTTGACCTTGATTTGTCACTATGAATTTGCCATGTGCAGTGCACAGCCCTGAGCATCTGTCACACATGGACTCTTGAGTTAGCCTTCCTCTTTGATGACCTTGTTGTTTACACTGCAGTACTGAACTGTTTATGGGTTCTGTCGAGTAACATTACACCTCCAGGTCTGAGGCGTAGATTTGACAGTCCTATGCCGCCATGGTCATTTTCACTGCCTCCTGCTATGGAACTACATAGACCAAAGGCGGCTGCCTTTAGGAGAACATTTCTTTCTCCAATATAATTGACAAATCCAGTGTCAGCTTGGGAGTCACTTGAGCCTACGGTAGACCATATGTGTCAATGCCGACAAGTTCTATAAAACATGTTTTCCTTACAATTGAGTCTTTGTCTCAGTCAAGCCTGCTTGGGAAAAACTGTACCTGAAGAGTAAGGCAAGGTGGACGGCTGCCTGAGACTTTCCTGCCCTGTAAACTCCAGCACACTCTCAAGTCAAGTGCCAGGTAAAGGTCTCTGTATACTAAAGACCCTCCAGGTGCCTTATTCATTCCGCTCCAGGTATTGCTCAGTCACCTGCAACTCCCTAACGCCCCTTTTCTTTATGCCAGACCTTTACTTAAGTGGCTTGAAAGAAACAGCCACTCTCCCACACCATAAGCTGCAGCCATCAGCCAAAATCAAAGTAGCTTATGGCTGGTGTAGTGGGTTGGATGGTGGCCCCCAAAAGGATATATCCATGTCCTAATCCTTGACGGTTACCTCATTTGAAAAAAAAGGTTTTGCAAATATCATTAAGGATCTTGAGATGGGATTTCCACCCTATGTTAGCTGGATGGGTCCTAAATACAATGACAATTGTCCTTAATATACAAGAAGGGCAGAGGGATATTTGAGACACACAAAAGAGAAGATACAGACACAGAAAGGGGGTGATGTGAAGACACAGACCAAAACTGAGTGACGTGGCCTCAAGCCAAGGAAGCTGGCAACCACCAGAAGCTGAAAGAGGCAAGGGATAGAATCTTCCCTAGAGCATCAGTAGGGAGAGCAGCCTTGCTGACACCTTGACAGCACACTTCTGGCCTCTACAACTGTGAGATAGTAAATTTCTATTGTGTTCAGCCTCCAAGTTTATTAGTCTCCCAGCAAGCACGGCACATTTATACAGCATGCATTAAACGTTTTCTAAGCTTCAGCAGTTTACTGCACAAACCTAAATATTTTCAAACAGTCAAAGGCCTCAACATCCCACCATACATTAAAGACCAAGGCAGTAGACTACCTTCCTTGGCAGTAACAAAAGATTTTCCACATGCACATTTTCCTCTCCAAAATGTCAGCTCCTTTCTTTTCATTTCTCAGTGTTCCCAGGTAATGCACCAAGTGTTAGGGACTTCTAATTACCTTCCAGCAAGTACAATGCCTTCATTCCATTTGGTTTGGAATAAATTAGGAAATAAGAGAAAAGAGAAAAAGATGGAGGGCCGAATATTCCTGTTACTGTTGATAACCCTGGCTTGAGAATCCAGTTGGAATGAAATGATCACATAACTGAACCGCAGAATTGGGCAGATTTACTAACTAGTAATACACAGAATGAGAGAAACAGAAGACACTCACTCACACTCTCAAGGGAGAGAACAGAATTAGTCAAGGCAAGCATGCACGCTTAATTCTTTTCAAGCTTTCTGTATAAGTCACTTGATCACCCTGGGGCAGAGTCAGTAAAGAAGCAGCGCTGATAGGACCCTACGAGCTCTCTTGACAGGACTGAAACATCAGGAGCAGGAAAGGAACATTCCCTCACTCCCCACCACCACCACCCCCAGCAGTAAAAATATGATCATCCACATTGACAATGTAAAAGAAATCAGAAACTACGCTAACTCTGAGTCACTCTTAGTATACCAACAGCTAATCGGGAGCCTTGTGAAAAAACATCTTGATTAGTTGCTAATAAAACTCTTTAGGGGCCTGGGGGAAGATGGCGGAAGAGTAAGACGCGGAGATCACCTTCCTCCCCACAGATACACCAGAAATTCATCTACACGTGGAACAACTCCTACAGAACACCTACTGAACGCTGGCAGAAGACCTCAGACCTCCCAAAAGGCAAGAAACTCCCCATGTACCTGGGTAGGGCAAAAGAAAAAAGAATAAACAGAGACAAAAGGATAGGGACGGGACCTGCGCCAGTGGGAAGGAGCTGGGAGGCAGGAAAGGTTTCCACACACTAGGAAGCCCCTTCGAGGGCGGAGACTGCAGGTGGCGGAGGGGGAAAGCTTGGGAGTAGCGGAGGAGAGCACAGCAACAGGGGAGCGGGGGGCAAAGCAGAGAGATTCCCGCACAGAGGATTGGTGCCGACCGGCACTCACCAGCCGGAGAGGCTCGTCTGCTCGGCCGCCGGGGAGGGCGGGGCTGGGAGCTGAGGCTCGGGTTTCGGGTTTCGGTCGGGAGCGCGCAGGGAGAGGACTGGGGTTGGCGGCCTGAACACAGCCTGAACGGGTTAGTGCACCACAGCTGGCCGGGAGGGAGGCCTGGAAAAAGTCTGGACCTGCCAAAGAGGCAAGAGACTTTTTCTTCCCTCTTTGTTTCCTGGTGCGCGAGGAGAGGGGATTAAGAGCGCTGCTTAAAGGAGCTCCAGAGACGGGCGCGGGCGTGGGACGCTAGGGCTGCTGCTGCCACCGCCAAGAGGCCTGTGTGCGAGCGCAGGCCACTGTCCATGCCCCCTTTCCGGGGAGCCTGTGCAACCTGCCACTGCCGGGGTCCCGGGATCCAGGGATGGCTTCCCCGGGAGAGTGCACGGCGCGCCTCGGGCTGGTGCAACGTCACGCCGGCTTCTGCTGCCGCAGGCTCACCCCGCACTCCGTACCCCTCCCTCCCCCAGGCCTGAGTGAGTCAGAGTCCCCAAAGCAGCTGTTCCTTTAACCCCGTCCTGTCTGAGCGAAGAACAGACGCCCTCCAGCGACCTACATGCAGAGGCGGGGCCAAATCCAAAGCTGAGACCCGGGAGCTGTGAGAACAAAGAAGAGAAAGGAAAATCCCTCCCAGCAGCCTCAGAAGCAGTGGATTAAAGCTCCACAATCAACTTGTACCCTGCATCTGTGGAATACATGGATAGACAAGGAATCATCCCAACTTGAGGAGGTGGACTTTGAGAGCAAGATTTATGATTTTTTCCCCTTTTCCTCTTTTTGAACAACACAATAAGTGAAATTAAAAATACTCTAGATTGGATCAATAGCAGAATAACTGAGGCAGAAGAACGGATAAGTGACCTGGAAGATAAAATAGTGGAAATAACTACTGCAGAGCAGAATAAAGAAAAAAGAATGAAAAGAACTGAGGACAGTCTCAGAGACCCCTGGGACAACATTAAATGCACCCACATTCGAATTATAGGGGTTCCAGAAGAAGAAGAGAAAAAGAAAGGGACTGAGAAAATATTTGAAGAGATTATAGTTGAAAACTTCCCTAATATGGGAAAGGAAATAGCTAATCAAGTCCAGGAAGCACAGAGCGTCCCATACAGGAAAAATCCAAGGAGAAACACGTCAAGACACATATTAATCAAACTGTCAAAAATTAAATACAAAGAAAACATATTAAAAGCAGCAAGGGAAAAACAACAAATGACACACAAGGGAATCCCCATAAAGTTAACAGCTGATCTTTCAGCAGAAACTCTGCAAGCAAGAAGGGACTGGCAGGACATTTTTAAAGTGCTGAAGGAGAAAAACCTGCAACCAAGATTACTCTACCCAGCAAGGATCTCATTCAGATTTGATGGAGAAATTAAAACCTTTACAGACAAGCAAAAGCTGAGAGGGTTCAGCACCACCAAACCAGCTTTACAACAAATGCTAAAGGAATTTCTCCAGGCAAGAAACACAAGAGAAGGAAAAGACCTACAATAACGAACCCAAAACAATTAAGAAAATGGGAATAGGAACACACATATCGATAATTACCTCAAATGTAAATGGACTAAATGCTCCCACCAAAAGACACAGATTGGCTGAATGGATACAAAAACAAGACCCATATATATGCTGTCGACAAGAGACCCACTTCAGACCTAGAGACACATACAGAGTGAAAGTAAGGGGATGGAAAAAGATATTCCATGCAAATGGAAACCAAAAGAAAGCTGGAGTAGCAGTTCTCATATCAGTCAAAATAGACTTTAAAATAAAGACTATTAGAAGAGACAAAGAAGGACACTACCTAATGATCAAGGGATCGATCCAAGAAGAAGATATAACAATTGTAAATATTTAGGCACCCAACATAGGAGCACCTCAATACATAAGGCAAATACTAACAGCCATAAAAGGGGAAATCGACAGTAGCACATTCATAGTAGGGAACTTTAACACCCCACTTTCACCAATGGACAGATCATCCAAAATGAAAATAAATAAGGAAACACAAGCTTTAAATGATACATTAAACAAGATGGACTTAACTGGTATTTATAGGACATTCCATCCAAAAACAAAAGAATACACATTTTTCTCAAGTGCTCATGGAACATTCTCCAGGATAGATCATATCTTGGGTCACAAATCAAGCCTTGGTAAATTTAAGAAAATTGAAATTGTATCAAGTATCTTTTCCGACCACAATGCTATGAGACTAGATATCAATTACAGGAAAAGAGCTGTAAAAAATACAAACACATGGAGGCCAAACAATACACTACTTAATAACGAAGTGATCACTGAAGAAATCAAAGAGGAAATCAAAAAATACCTAGAAACAAATGACAATGGAGACACGACAACCCAAAACCTAGGAGAGGCAGCAAAAGCAGTTCTAAGAGGGAAGTTTTTAGCAATACAATCCTACCTTAAGAAACAGGAAACATGTCGAATAAACAACCTAAACTTGCACCTAAAGCAATTAGAGAAAGAAGAACAAAAAAACCCCAAAGTTAGCAGAAGGAAAGAAATCATAAAAATCAGATCAGAAATAAGTGAAAAAGAAATGAAGGAAACGATAGCAAAGATCAATAAAACTAAAAGCTGGTTCTTTGAGAAGATAAACAAAATTGATAAACCATTAGCCAGACTCATCAAGAAAAAAAGGGAGAAGACTCAAATCAATAGAATTAGAAATGAAAAAGGAGAAGTAACAACTGACACTGCAGAAATACAAAAGCTCAGGAGAGATTACTACAAGCAACTCTATGCCAATAAAATGGACAACCTGGAAGAAATGGACAAATTCTTAGAAATGCACAACCTGCCAAGACTGAATCAGGAAGAAATAGAAAATATGAACAGACCAATCACAAGCACTGAAATTGAAACTGTGCTTAAAAATCTTCCAACAAACAAAAACCCAGGACCAGATGGCTTCACAGGTGAATTCTATCAAACATTTAGAGAAAAGCTAACACCTATCCTTCTCAAACTCTTCCAAAATATAGCAGAAGGAGGAACACTCCCAAACTCATTCTACAAGGCCACCATCACCCTGACACCAAAACCAGACAAGGATGTCACAAAGAAAGAAAACTACAGGCCAATAGCACTGATGAACATGGATGCAAAAATCCTCAACAAAATACTAGCAAACAGAATCCAACAGCACATTAAAAGGATCATACACCATGATCAAGTGGGGTTTATTCCAGGAATGCAAGCATTCTTCAATATACGCAAATCAATCAACGTGATACACCACATTAACAAACTGAAGGAGAAAAACCATATGATCATCTCAATCGATGCAGAGAAAGCTTTCGACAAAACTCAACACCCATTTATGATAAAAAACCTGCAGAAAGTAGGCATAGAGGGAACTTTCCTCAACATAATAAAGGCCATATATGACAAACCCACAGCCAGCATCGTCCTCAATGGTGAAAAACTGAAAGCGTTTCCAGTAAGATCAGGAACAAAACAAGGTTGCCCACTCTCACCACTCTTATTCAACACAGTTTTGGAAGTTTTAGCCACAGCAATCAGAGAAGAAAAGGAAATAAAAGGAATCCAAATCGGAAAAGAAGAAGTAAAGCTGTTACTGTTTGCAGATGACATGATACTATACATAGAGAATCCTAAAGATGCTACCAGAAAACTACTAGAGCTAATCAATGAATTTGGTAAACTTGCAGGATACAAAATTAATGCACAGAAATCTCTGGCATTCCTATACACTAATGATGAAAAATCTGAAAGTGAAATCAAGGAAACACTCCCATTTACCACTGCAACAAAAAGAATAAAATTTCTAGGAATAAACCTACCTAAGGAGACAAAAGACCTGTATGCAAAAAATTATAAGACACTGATGAAAGAAATTAAAGATGATACAAATAGATGGAGAGATGTACCATGTTCTTGGATGGGAAGAATCAACATTGTGAAAATGACTCTACTACCCAAAGCAATCTACAGATTCAATGCAATCCCTATCAAACTACCACTGGCATTTTTCACAGAACTAGAGCAAAAAATATCACAATTTGTATGGAAACACAAAAGACCCTGAACAGCCAAAGCAATCTTGAGAACGTAAAATGGAGCTGGAGGAATCAGGCTCCCTGACTTCAGACTATACTACAAAGCTACAGTAATCAAGACAGTATGGTACTGGCACAAAAACAGAAATATAGATCAATGGAACAGGATAGAAAGCCCAGAGGTAAACCCACGCACATATGGTCCCCTTATATTTGATAAAGGAGGCAGGAATGTACAGTGGAGAAAGGACAGCCTCTTCAATAAGTGGTGCTGAGAAAACTGGACAGGGACATGTAAAAGTATGAGATTCGATCACTCCCTAACACCATACACAAAAATAAGCTCAAAATGGATTAAAGACCTAAATGTAAGGCCAGAAACTATCAAACTCTTAGAGGAAAACATAGGCAGAACACTCCATGACATAAATCACAGCAAGGTCCTTTTGGACCCACCTCCTAGAGAAATGGAAATAAAAACAAAGATAAACAAATGGGACCTAATGAAACTTAAAAGCTTTTGCACCGCAAAGGAAACCATAAACAAGACCAAAAGACAACCCTCAGAATGGGAGAAAATATTTGCAAATGAAGCAACGGACAAAGGATTAATCTCCAAAATTTATAAGCAGCCCATGCAGCTCAATAAGAAAAAAACAAACAACCCAATCCAAAAATGGGCAGAAGACCTAAATAGACGTTTCTCCAAAGAAGATATATAGACTGCCAACAAACACATGAAAGAATGCTCAACACCATTAATCATTAGAGAAATGCAACTCAAAACAACAATGAGATATCATCTCACACCAGTCAGAATGGCCATCATCAAAAAATCTAGAAACAATAAATGCTGGAGAGGGTGTGGAGAAAAGGGAACACTCTTGCACTGCTGGTGGGAATGTGAATTGGTACAGCCACTATGGAGAACGGTATGGAGGTTCCTTAAAAAACTACAAATAGAACTACCATATGACCCAGCAATCCCACTACTGGGCATATACCCTGGGGAAACCATTATTCAAAAAGAGTCATGTACCAAAATGTTCATTGCAGCTCTATTTACAATAGCCCGGAGATGGAAACAACCTAAGTGTCCATCATCAGATGAATGGATAAAGAAGATGTGGCACATATATACAATGGAATATTACTCAACCATAAAAAGAAATGAAATTGAGTTATTTGTAGTGAGGTGGATGGACCTAGAGTCTGTCATACAGAGTGAAGTAAGTCAGAAAGAGAAAGACAAATACCGTATGCTAACACATATATATGGAATTTAAGAAAAAAAGTGTCATGAAGAACCTAGGGGTAAGACAGGAATAAAGACACAGACCTGGGGCTTCCCTGGTGGTGCAGTGGTTGAGAGTCTGCCTGCCGATGCAGGGGACACGGGTTCGTGCCCCGGTCTAGGAAGATCCCACATGCCGCGGAGTGGCTGGGCCCGTGAGCCATGGCCTCTGAGCCTGCGCGTCCAGAGCCTGTGCTCCGCAACGGGAGAGGCCACAATAGTGAGAGGCCCGCGTACCGAAAAAAAAAAAAAAAAAGACACAGACCTACTAGAGAATGGACTTGAGGATATGGGGAGGGGGAAGGGTAAGCTGTGATACACAACCAAATATAAGGTCGCTAGCTAGTGGGAAGCAGCCGCATAGCACAGGGAGATCAGATCGGTGCTTTGTGACCACCTGGAGGGGTGGGATAGGGAGGGTGGGAGGGAGGGAGACGCAAGAGGGAAGAGATATGGGAACATATGTATATGTATAGCTGATTCACTTTGTTATAAAACAGAAACTAACACACCATTGTAAAGCAATTATACTCCAATTAATATGTAAAAAAAATGTCATGAAGAACCTAGGGGTAAGACAGGAATAAAGACACAGACCTACTCGAGAATGGACTTGAGGATATGGGGAAGGGGAAGGGGAAGCTGTGACAAAGTGAGAAAGTGGCATGGACATATATACACTACCAAACGTAAAATAGATAGCTAGTGCGAAGCAGCCACATGGCACAGGGAGATCAGCTCGGTGCTTTGTGACCACCTAGAGGGGTGGGATAGGGAGGGTGGGAGGGAGGGAGACGCAAGAGGGAAGAGATATGGGAACATATGTATATGTATGACTGATTCGCTTTGTTATAAATCAGAGACTGACACACCATTGTAAAGCAATTATATTCCAATAAAGATGTAAAAATAAAAAATATAAATGGTTTAAAAAAGTAAGTAAATATCTATGTATTGCTAGAAAAGAGATAATTTAATGATGAGCTTTCTTTATTAGTCATATTTTATACTGTTAGAAGAATGAGACTGTCAACTGAATTCTGTCCCCCCAAAATTCATACATTCAAGCTCTAACAAAGTGATGGTATTTGGAGATGGGGCCTTTGGCAGGTAATTAGATTAAATGATGTCTTGAGGATTAGGCTCTATTAGTGCCCCTATAAGAAGAAACCAGAGAATGTTTTCTGTCTCTCTCCAACATGTGAGGACACAGTGAAAAGACAGTTGTCTGCAAGCCAGCAAGAGAGCCCTCACCAGGCACTGAATTGGCCAGCACCATGAGTTTAGACTTCCAAGCCTCTAGAACTGTGAGTTGTTAAAGTCACTAAGCCTATAGTATTATGTTATGGCACCTTGAGCTATAAGAGTACTAAATGGAAGAGACATGGAGGAACCCTAAACGCATATTGCTAAATGAAAGATGCCAACCTGAAATGGATACATACTGTATGATTTCGGCTATATGACATCCTGGAAAACGTAGGGCACTTAACCTATTCTGTATGATACTGTAATGGTCAATGCTTGTCATACATTCGTCAAAACCCATAGGATATACAACAGAGTAAACTGTAATGTAAACTATGGATATTAGTTAATAATAATGTATGAACATTGGCTCATCAATTGTAAAAAAAATGCCCCCACACTAATGCAAGACGTTAATAATACGGGAAACTGTGGTTTGGGGAATAGATGTGAGGGGGTGTATGGGAACTCTATACTCTGCTCAAAAATTCTCTTTAAACTTAAAACTACTGTAAATATAGTCTACCAATTTATTTAAACAAAATAAATCTAAGTTGCCTCATCATGTTGTGAGGTTATTAACCATCTTATAGTTTTTCTATTTTCTATTTCTAAAGACCTACTTCTTTAATGTTCATTTCTATCTTCTTTTATCCTTGTAAAAAATATATCAAATGTTTTGTATTATTTCACCTCCCAGCCTATTATCTTTTTAGTTATATGTCTTTCACAAACATTCATTAGAAACTACATTAGATATCCTTGACTTATTACACTCTATGCCCATTACTATTTTCACCACCTCCCTCGCAATGCTTGAACCTTGGCTATGACCCATTGTCACCTCTGGACAAATAGTTTCTGCTCTATTTTCTGTCTTCTGTCCTTCTGGGCCACTTCTGTCTACCATCATTACCCAAAGAACTGACTTTACAGATTCTATATGCCAGTGTGTAAGACTTGCAGTGTTTTAAGAAGTATCCCAACTTCATGATGATGATTTGGGGTCATTACTAAAGCATTTGGGATCATACATATTCTTTTGAGGTAGTTTTACAGGACAACGCACATTGGTATTTTTCTCCTATTAACAGAGTAGGAAATTGTGGGTTGATGTGCAGTTATTTCAATTAAGAAAGCAAGATATGAACACTGCTTCTCTGCTGGGGTACTTGGCACTGCTCTTTCTCGTGCTGGGACATATTTTGCGCCTTTACAGCCTTGCATCTAGGTGTCCTGATCAGACTAATGTTTGGCTTTATTGGATACGTTGACCAGTCTGATTGATATTCTGGTACATACAGGGTACTTGGTCATGGTTGCTCACCTCTGAACCTCAGCATCATCACCTGCAAAGTGCAACTAATAGCATATCCGCTTTGTGGGGTTTTTGTGGATTTGGCAAGCGTCATAGTGCCTGGCACATGCTGGAGACTCAGGTGATGCAGTAATTACTCAAATGTGCATTTCCAATGGATCCCTCCCACCTGGACAGCGTGACTTAACAGCCTTGGGGGAGTAAGAGCAGGACAAACAGCAAGGGCAGCATGGGCCAAGGGAAGGAGGTGAGAACTGACATGCAGGGGGCCCTCTTGCTGGTATCACCAGAGGGCCCATAGTGAGCCAGGATGTGGGGAGAGACTGGCCGGTCAGTAAGACCAGGCCAAGAAAGGCCGTGTGAGGGGGCTTAGCTTTTACCTTGTGGTAGAGGCCATCCAAAGGAGAAAGTGGAAGATGGGCAGGTATAGACTTCTCCCTTAGGAATTGTCCTCGGGGTCTGTTTATGTCCTGGCAGGGTGCGTTCAACGAGTTGGCCTCTCCAGCACATTCTAGAGAGCACTGGCCATGTCTGACCTTCTGGAGATACAGCCCTGACCTCCTGGCCACCTCACTGAGGAGAGGGCTCATGGGGGAATCAGCTTCACTCTGCATCTGTCCACCAGTCCTGCACCCTGGACCCAGGACCACTCACTTCCAAGAGGCACATCCAGCTGCCAGAGGAAGTGACATTTCCTGACTCATCTGGCTAAGAATGAGCAGAGTATCACTGACCATTCCAGGGGAGTAGCTGCCACAGAAGATCAGGATGCGTACAAGCCATAGAAGATCAGAAGGAACAAAGGTCAGTCCACGTGGGTGTTCACATGGGCGCCTCACAGTCCCCAACAGGCCCTCGAGTTTCCCTTCCAGCCCAACACACACTCCACCTGCCCACAGTCGCCTGTGCCACCATCACACAGCCCCACAGAGCTCCAAACATCCTCAAACACACAAACTCCCTACTTATAAGCAGATGCCTGACTGTGTGCCCAGAACCCTCCTGCTCCAATATACATGCACTACAAACCCCAATAAAATCACAGCCACGGTCTTGAATACAAAAACTCACCCCCAACGGCCCCTGATAATCAAACACCTAAATCCTCATACCCCACAAAAATCCACCCAACCCCATATAACCCCTCAATGCAAACACACAAACCCTTCAACAATAGCCAAATATATTCAAACCTAACTCACATACTTCTTAATATAAGACACAGCCCCCAAAATCCAAATAGAACACATACAGTCCCCACACAGCTGTCAACATCCACGTATGTACAATGCCTCAGAAGCTGAGACAAACACAAAATACCATCAGAGAGACACAACATTTCCAACCTTCTCCTAAATACTCCCCCCAGAACACATCATGACCTCACACCCCCAATACAAACATACACCCATCTCCCTCTTGAGATACTATAAACAGCCTCTGTCATATCCCCTGATTATACACACACAGCTGGCAGCCCCAATTTACACTGACAACCCCAATCTCTGCAAATTCCTCCGCATCAAAAATACACTCCCCCGGGCTTCCCTGGTGGCGCAGTGGTTGAGAGTCCGCCTGCCGATGCAGGGGACACGGGTTCGTGCCCCGGTCTGGGAGGATCCCACATGCCGCGGAGCGGCTGGGCCCGTGAGCCATGGCCGCTGGGCCTGTGCGTCCGGAGCCTGTGCTCCGCAACGGGAGAGGCCACAACAGTGAGAGGCCCACATACCGCAAAAAAAAAAAAAAAAAAAAAAAAAATACACTCCCTGAACTCTTACCCTACAGGATGAGCATGTGTATAACCCCTGCACTCTGAATACACACAGATCCAACACACAAAGCATTAAAATGCATACCCCTACCTCTTCTCAAATGCCTGCACACATAGCCTCAAAACACCCAGAAGCAGTCCACCACCCAGCCACACCATGCTACACCAACCGTACACTCACAAAGTCACTCATGCCCCTCATCTCTCCCCAGATCACACATACACAGTCTCTACACCGCTTTACTATTACCCCAAACCATCCTATACCCTAAACATACATCCAAGAGTTCCCCACACAGCCCTAACCGATGATAGAGGCAGCTCTACCAGGGGCATCATGGTACCCTGAACGGGCAAATGCCGCTGAGGTAAGTGCCTCCTATGTTGCTGCATTTCTTGCTGCTGTTGCAAATCATCCCTTGACCCCACCCAGGCTGACTGGGACACCCTAAACAGGAAGTGGCAGCATAGGAGTCAGGAAGAGGAAACTCCATTCCAGGTGTTCCCTGTCACCATCCATTGCACCGAAACATCGGATGACCAGCATGAACAAGAAACAGAGACATGTAACTATACCATGATAGAAAGGCAAATTTTTCTAGAAAAAATTTGTCCAAGGGAAGGGGGAGAAGGGTGCTCCCCCTAATTATAAAGCCATGCTGTTACAATTCAAAGAAACGTCAGATACAGTCCAACAGGCATGGGGCTGCATCCATGTTGTAGCTGGATACGAAAAAGATAATTTTTCTGAAGCCCCAAATCTCGCACATGGGCCCCGCTGCCCCATTGGCCAGGAACCCAGCAGAGGACGCTTAAGGGATATAGGGACTTCTGGGACCCTTACCGGTCTCCACCAAGGGGTGGTGCCATCACACAGCTCCATCCTTCATGAGATGACTAACAGACCTCGCTGTATTGGCAGCTCTGGAGATCGGGGGTCCCTAATGACGTAAACTCGAGACCGCCCAAGCACACGTTGGAAATTTTTGCTCAGGCGCTGCAGACTCTTCAGGAGACTGGAGTGATGGGCAGCTGGCACCTCTCCGAATCCTGTACCCTGACCTCTGCCAAGGCCTGTGCCTTAGGGACCTGGCAGATCCCTGGAGCGTGGCCCTCCTCTGGCACACTTGCCCATATACTTCTCTAATTATCCGTGGGACACACATCAACAACTTTTCTTATGGCTCTCATTGGCAACTGGAGCTCAAATTACAGTGCCTCCTGGGAACCCCTCCAATTATAAGCAAGGGCCACACTTTAGATTACAAGGCATAGTAGTCAGGGGAGTAGAAAGCATTCAACTTCCATTGAATGTCACTACTGAAACAATCTTTATTAAAAATCTTTTAGGGGTGGTAGCCCCTCTGGCCCCACCCTTTCCCGTTACAGCTATGGATGCCTTGATATACTGCAACGCCATTTGGAACAAACCCAAATTCCTGGCCTTCCTGGTGGAAGCTGAAATTGGGAGCCCATAAGACTGCCACCTAGGACAGTAAATATCCCCCAATAACATGTATGACAGGGGGCTATGGGATTGCAGCCCATAATTCAGAATTTATGAAGAAAAGAAGTCATTAAACACACCATTTCTCCTTTTCAATTTCCCCATTTGGCTGCTATTAAAGCCTGCTATTAATGAGTGGTGCCTTATAATCAACTACTGAAATATAAATGCTGATCCCCACTCTTAAGGCTCCCATTTCCAACACTGTCCAGTTCATTAAGGATATCCAAAGGGCTCCAGGGAATTACTTTGCTGTGACAATCTAGCTATTATGTTCTATTCAGTACCAGTTATTAAGGAGTCCCAGCTGCAGTCTACTTTTACTTCAGAAGGCACCCAGTATGTTTTAACCTGTCTGCCTACTGGCTATCTTAACAGCCCAGCTATTGCCCACAGTCTTTGATGGCAAGACCTGGTGTCCCCTTGCACCGTCTGGCACTATACTGATGTTCTAATCCAGAGCCCCTCAGGAGACTGGTGCACAAGGCCCTAACATGGTTGGTGACCCATCTATAACATACAGGTGGGCTATTTATTGCCCCACATAAAATTCAAGGGCTGTCCACAACTATTAAATTTCTGGGCATTAACTGATCCTCTAAAAGCCAGGAAATTCCTCTTGCAGCTAAACCTCAGCTGTTAACTATTCAGCCCCCCAACACACTATAGCAAGCCCAACACGGCTTACTTAGGTCTCTCCACACTTTGGAGGCAACAAATACCACACTTGTCCATCATTCTTAGACCCATTTATGCAGCCATGTACAAACCCTCCATAGTTTACTGGCGAAGAGCTAAACAATAAGCTTTATAGCAGGCACAAAGCTCAATTAGTCAAGCTCTCCCACTGGTTCCCCCTGGCTGCTCCTTCTGGGCTGAGAATGGACTATGTGTCCCGAAGCCTTTGGACTAACACAGCTCCTCCTAGCTGCCTGTGGGCTTCTGCACCAGACGGCTGCTCTCTACACCACTACACCCCCTCAGAACCGATCTGGGAACTGGTTCGTTGGTTTTGGTCTTGGTTTTGTGTGCACTGATGCCAGAATTTGTTTGCGTCTTTTGCGTTTTGGTGTACAAAATGGGAAGTACAAAATGGGAAATACTCCATCTACCCTGAAGGAGAGCCCTTTGGGGCCTATAGTAGATAAATGGGTGTAACATAGCCCTGAGCCTATGACTAAGAAAGACATGGTATACTATTGTAATAGGGTGTGGACCCAAAATATAGGATCAGAAGGGCGGTAGCCCCTAAATGGCTCACTCAATTTTTATAGGATCTCGCTAAAGTTAGAAGTGTTTTGCAAAACAGCAAGCTGCACCGGCAGTTCTTCCAACTGCCCACCCTCCCCCCATGCCGCCATCATATTCACCACCTCCTGTTTCCCCTACCCACGGGGATCAAATAGAAGTTTCTGTGTTAACCCCCAGAGGACAGGAGCCTGATTTAGTATCACCATCGAAGACTCCACAGGCCACCCAATTTGGACCGGGAGCCACATCCACGGCAGGGCAAGTTCCCTTGTGCGGACATCCTATAAGAGGCCAGGGGACTCCCTTGGACTTGAGGCGTCCGATTCTAACTGCCCCACAGGAGCCCCAGGGAACTTTGACAGTGGGGAACGAGTTGATTGACTCTCCAATAGATACCACTCCCCAAACCCTCCCTGTTTATCTTAAGAGGCTTGTAAATATTAAACAAAGGGGAAACAAAGTCATCCTAGGAAAAACTTGCCTGTATCTTTGAGATGCAAACGTCCTTTCTGGTCTTCTCAGGAACTCTCATCTCTGCCATCTTTTTAAAATGCACCTTTTTGAAAGAGGGTAAAGTAATTTAGAAACTGACTTATCAAGGATAAATAAAAAAACCTAAGTGTCTTTTCTGTAAAAATTCAGCCATCTAGACAAGTGAGTTTGATTTGTTCCATCTGCCAGAAACCTAATTTGAATCCAACCTCTCTTTGTAAACTGATGGGCTTCACATGGCTGTACCTGACTCAGTGCTGAAATTCTGAAATGACAACCATGACGTCTCTGTATGTTTGTGTCCTTGTATGTGTCTTTGTCTTTGGATAACATTGCTGAGGTTGATTTGTGGATGAGCTCTATTTAATTGGCTTAAAGAAAAGTATGCACTTACACACCAAACTATTCTAAATACAAGAGAAACTGAGCTAAATGACCTTCAGGTTCATGTGAACTGGGAAATATTCAGTATTAATTAAGACCTGGTATTAACGTTCATTTGTTGATCTAATTAATATAGACATACTGTTAGAGTCATCAACATTAAGTATAATACTTTTAGTGTGCCTAGCTTTAATATAAGCTAAATAAAATCTTGTTATATTTGTTGCAAATTTGTCAGCAAGGAAATAACTTGATGTGAAGAAACTTTTAAGGAAAGAAAAGGCAAATGAGATAAGAGCTTTAGGTGAACTTTTTAAAATACTTATCTTTTAGGAAGATCTATCTAAAATTAATCTCTCCAGGTATTTGACCACTTGAAAGTCAGAATTGTGCTAAAGTAAGTGACAGGACGTTTATGGAAAGTGGACCCTGAAAAAAAGAGTTCTGTACGTGGTCAGGACTAAGTTTAAAATAAGTTTAATTGAGTAAATACATTTTAAAAGTAAGCTGGTGCACAACTTGAATTTCGCTTTTCTCTCTGTTAAGAAGACAAGGTTTCTTAAGATTTTGGACTGCCTTTGATACCAGATTTTAAGTTTTTCTACCTTTTAAGAGATCTGTTCTGTACTTGCCTTTGAAATCTTTTATTGTTACTTTGGCTAAGTGAATAACTATTGTTTCACAGTGACATGTGACCCTATCTGACTGTTTTAAACTCTTTTCTTATTTTTTTGACAAAACTTCCCAAATCAAATTATAATGAAGTTCCTTTGACCTCTAGCTAACTTTGGGGTGCTTCAAAGGGCCCTTGAAACACCCCAAAGAGAGATATTAACTAATTAGGTTGAATTACACGGGAAGTGTTGTCAAATAAGCAATAAATCTTCTTAGGTTATATTGTATGCCAAGTGACACAGGTATTCTACAGATTATATGGAGTTCCTAAAATTTGGTATGTCCTGGTAAAATGTTACCAGTCAGAATTCTCTTTATTATCTGAAAGTGTTGCATGTCACCGCAGTAACCACGTTACTTTGTCAATTGCACTGTCATCAGATTTAAACGTGCCTTCTTAAGTCTTTCGCCATTGTAGACAGTTATGGTTTCACTCTGATGCCTTTGCAAAAATGCTTCCTCTTCAAGAAGATTTATAGAAAGGACCTTTGGATAAATACAAGTTTCTGATTTTCAAACCATAAAGGTGAACTGGGTAAGAACTTGAAGAATTCTAATGGGAAACCTGATGGCTTCATAAAGCTGTTAACAAAAATGATTAGTTGCACATGCCTGGGTAAAAGGGTTATAATTATGGTTATAATTTTGGTTATAATTTTTATGGTTTCTATCTGAAAAATGACTGTTTTAAATCTGTGTTTTCCAGGTGTAAGCAAAACGCTCCCCTTAAACTAATTATGACTTACAGTAATTTGTTAAATTATACCCTTGTAAGCAGAATTGAAACATTTATCTTTTTCTCTCTACATGGGTGGTCCTGCCAGTAGCATATGCTTGTCTCGAAGATTAAGCCATGCATGTCTAAGTACGCACTGCTGGTACACTGAAACAGCGGATGGCTCACTAAATCAGTTATGGTACCTCTGGTCGCTCGCTATTGCTATTGGATTACAAGTAGTTATACTGATCATTGTTCTTTGTTTCCAGATTGTTTGCTCTTTGTGTCTCCCTGCTGTACTGTGTCTTTGTTAACGGTACTAGCTGCATTACTTATATCCTGTCTACTTTATAAGATTGGTGTCTCTTCCAGTCTCTTACCCAGTATGTAACCAGGCCTCCAACAATACTTCAATGGCTAAACATCTTGAGGAAATAGACCACATTTATAACATGAAATAATTGTAATAGTGTGATTCTAGGTACAAGAGAAAGCAACAAGGGAAAATGTCTCCTGGATCATAATTAGATAGAGGATCCAGAAGATCTTTAATTATCAATAGGGCCTAATCCAAAAACTAGCACCTGGAGTGGCATAACAAGAATTCTCCCCTGACCTGGGATGAGCCTCCCAGCGCCGTGGGACAAAATTTGATCCTCAAATGTCTCCCAAATATTGGTCAAAATCCTGACCAAGGGCTTCCCCGGTGGCACAGTGGTTGAGAGTCCGCCTGCCAATGCAGCGGACACGGGTTCGTGCCCCGGTCCGGGAGGATCCCGCATGCTGTGGAGTGGCTGGGCCCGTGAGCCATGGCTGCTGGGCCTGCGCGTCCGGAGCCTGTGCTCCGCGGCGGGGGAGGCCGCAGCAGTGAGAGGCCCGCGTACAGCAAAAAAAAAAAAAAAAATCCTGACCAAGAGGAGAGGATCTGAGAAATGGAATATTTCCTCACACATCAGTCATTAGCGACTACAGCCCCCCAACGTGAGCCGGTGAGCCCTGACGAAACTCAGGGTATGAGAATATAGGATACAGGCCCCGGATAGCTGAGGTACATATCAAATGACTGATTTCAGTGAGCCCAGACTCTTGCATCTTCCCGTACATAGAAAAGTGCTAAATTCCTTAACTTGAGATGCTGCCTCCCAGGCTTGAAGCCCTCAAAATTCCCATCAAAGCGATCATAACTCTCAACTTTTAGGCTGAGAATATTTTTTTAAGGCTACAGGTGTAAAGGACACACTTTCCAGAGAGGAACAAAAAAAACAAAAACCCAACGTTTGGAACATTGGCACCAATGGTGGACACTCCCGGAAAGATTCATCTGACGAAGCAATTAGAAGGGCCGTCACCCCCTTTTATCCACAAGACTGTGGGATGGACATTGACAGTAGGGAATTGTAACAGGGAAGAGCCAAATCTGACTACACGTTGGATCTGTTCCTTTTACTTTAACCTTTGCCTTCTGCTGCTTTTGTTCACTAAAAGGATACTGTCTGTACCTGTACATAATGGCCTGCCTCGGGGAACCCTGTCGCTCTGTCTGAATGTTAAACCAAAGTGCCTTTGTTCAGGGAAACATATGGACTCCTTCCACCTGTGGATGGCTACAATTAAGAAGAAATTAACACATCTCCTCCCCGAGGCTGGCCATTCGAGGGGCTATTCACAAAACCTATGGCCTTCTTACTTTACCTCCTCATCTCCTCCCCATCTCTGTATTATAAAAGAAACGGGCACCCAAACCCCGATAAGATGGTGATTTTGAGACTTTACTCTGCCATCTTGTCGGTCTGCTGGCTTTCCGAATAAAGTCATATTCCTTGCCTCAACACCTCATCTCCGATTTATGGCCTGTCGTGCGGCAAGCAGAGCAAGCTTGGACTTGGTAACATCTTTACTCAGGACACGGTATCACAAAATGGGACACTGTTTTCTGTTTGTTTGTTTTGTTTTTGTTTTGGGCCGCGCCATGTGGCTCGTGGGATCTTAGTTCCTCGACCAGAGATCCAACCCGCGCTCCCTGCAGTGGAAGCTCGGAGTCCTAACCAATGGACTACCAGGGAATTCCCATGGGACACTGTTACCTTGCAGTCATGGCCCTCACCTTTGTGAGACAGAGGTAGTAGTGTAGCAGGATTGAGAACGGTGTGACGTTTAAAGGTTAGGTGGTGAAAGCAGGATTTCACAGGAAGTTAATCTAGTGATACTTGCAGAGAAATGTTGTCAATTCAGCGTTAAGAAGACTGTGGACAATGTGTGCAGTTTGCAAATAAACTTCATTTTCTAGAGTCAAATCTGCCAAGGCTGCCACTAAACTTGCAGTTGTGGCTATAACCTTAAGACAACCGAGACAGGCAAAAGCAACTGAATCAAGTTGTATGCTATAACAGGCAATAGGTCTATGTTTACTACCATGCTCACACAGTTCTGCGCGGCCTGATTATGCCTTTCATGCACAAATAAAGTAAAAGGTTCTGAATAACCTAAAGTTAATCTATTAAGTAGAGATCTCTTTTCGCACTTAAAAGGGCTAATATACTTTGCCTCCAGTGGAGATCTCACCTTAAAGTATCCGGATCGGGCTTCCCTGGTGGCGCAGTGGTTGACAGTTCACCTGCCGATGCAGGGGACACGGGTTCGTGCCCGGGTCCGGGAGGGTCCCACATCCCGCAGAGTGGCTGGGCCCGTGAGCCATGGCCGCTGAGCCTGCGTGTCTGGAGCCTGTGCTCCGCAACGGGAGAAGCCACAACAGTGAGAGGCCCGCGTACAGCAAAAAAAAAAAAAAAAAAAAAAAAGTTTCCGGATCAACCTGAACCTGATCATTTGGGTAACCCTAAGGCAGGCAGCTCTTGCAGTGCTTGTTTTAGCCTTATAAAAACCTGCTTATGTTTATCTTCCCAAGCAAAGGGTTCAGGAACTAAATCTTTAACAAGTTCATAGAGTGGAAGAGGTAACAGAAAAATTTGGAACCCAGAGCTTGCAATAACCAGCTAAACCTAGAAATCCACAATGCTAGCACTTAGTTGTGAGTCTAGGAAGTTCCTGTATCAGCCTAATTCTCTCTGGAGATAGCTGAATTCCTTCAGTGCTTAGATTACGTCCTAGGTAATGAACAGCGTCTACGGATAATTGTAATTTTTCCTTTGTGTTCTTTCTCAGCTAACTGTTGCAGCAAATAAATGGAATCTTTTATGAAAGCCTTATGGAATCTTTACAGTAGCTGAGTACAGCAGGAGGTTATCTCCATATGGTAAAAAGGCTGATTTCTCAGGGAACTAGAGGGTTCTTAAATCTTGGTGAAGTACTTGGGAGGAAAAAAGAAGGGGTCCCAGTGAGGCATAAAAGTGCAGGTATATTGTTGATTGTTCCAAGTAAAGGCATGTAGATATTGGCTGTTGGGCCTCCGGGATGCTGAAGAAAGGTGAACAAAGGTCTCCAACAGTAAACCATTTCAACTCAGTTGAAGCTTGTGACAGAACGGTGGCTAGGTTTGGAACAACAGGAAAACAGGGAAAATCTATTTTTATTAACAGCTCCCAAGTCCTGGACAAATCGCCATCCTGCCAGGTTTCCAACCAGGCAAGATTGGCATGCTGCAGGGACGAGTACAGGAATGATTACCTCCTGGGCAATTAGGTCTTCTACAATAGCTATGAGACCTTGTATGACCGCAGGCTTTAATAGCTGTTGAGGAAACCTAGGGAGAGGTTTAGCTACATCTATCTGAATCTTCATAGGTTTGCATTTTTTTATTCTTCTGATGTTAACACTGTCAGAAGTAGCCCCCCAAATTGCAGGCATCTCCATCCAATTAGGGAACTTTTGTTGAACTTCCGCTTTTATGTCCAGGACAGATTGTAAGGAACATAAATGATCAGGTTCAGGCTGATCAGGAAACTTTGAGGTGAGATCTCCACTGGAGGCAAAATGTACCGACCCTTTTAAGTTAGAAAAGAGATCTCTACCGAACAGATTAACTGGGGCTATATTGCATAGCAAAAAGGAATCTTGGTTGAGATAAAAATTCTCTCTGAACTGTATTAGGTACTCCCACTATGGAAACATCCTCTTTACTCAGAGGGACCTGTTGTTCTTTGAGGGTGGGATTTAGAGTAGAAAGCACAGCTCTGGATAGGGCTAGGGGTAGGGTGTTAAAGGGTTAGGTAATTATGTTTACAGTTAGGGTTAGAGTTTAATGTAGATTTCAAAGTAAAATATGAGAGTGGGGTTTAAAGTAGAAAGCATAGCTCCAGTATCAACTAAAATTTGGCAGTTTTTCATTATATTTTCCTCTGGGCTGTTTAAGGTCATTGCTGGTAACAGTTGACCAGAGAACCTCTGGAGTTCTGCCAACCAGGGGAGAGGGTCATGGGGGGCCCTCCCTGTGAGACAGATATGAGAGCATTTGTGAAGAGTTTGCATAGGACCTTTGAGGACACCTCTTTTTCCAGTGTCCTCACTGATTACAAATGAAACATCAACTTTGGGTCATCGAATTGATCATGGACCCCTAGGAGGTTGTAATGGGGGAGGCCCAGGTGTTATTTTGTGTCCCTTGCCTTAGAGCTGTTGTAACTGTAAGGCTATGAGCTTGGTGGATTTCTGTTTGTGATCTTGCTCCAGGGTCCTTTCAAAATGCTCCGCTATAGTCACGAGTTCAGTGAGGCCTAGAGCCTCCCACCCTCTTTTCGGCCCTTTTATCAATCCACTAATCTCAGAAGATAATCCATTTACAAAGAGGGCAGTTAAAGCAGGCTGAGTGGTCTTTTTATTCCTTGGAACACCAACTGCTGTAAAAAGAGAGCTGCCAAACTGGCTCTAAAGTCTTCCACAGATTCACCCCTCTTTTGTTTGTACGAGTGAATAATAGATCGATCATTATTAGGCCAATTAATAAGAGACCAAGTGTGAGCAGGGAAGATTTTAGGAATAGCTTATAAAAGGTTAGTTGTTATTCTGCAAGCCTTTTTACGTTGAGGATCTTGAATATCATCCTAGGGATTATGTCATTTTGCTTCCCACATCCATTCTGGGATTTCACCCAGTCCTACCAACATGTGTACAAGCGGATAAAGATCTAGCAGTTTGGGGACATACGCCCTGACAGTGACTCTAAATTCTTCAAAAAATGTTGGGGGTTCCTCCCTAGGTTTAGAGAATTCTTTGACTACAGCTCTCAGTTCAGTCTTTGACCAAGGGGTAAAGGACACCTGAGGGGGCTCACCTGCAACCTCAGGTAGTTTTACTTTAAATGGCAATTGTTAAATATTCTCTTTGGGACAGAAAAGTATTTCAGACAGGAAATGAGTAACACAAGAGTCCTCGGGTGAGAACGGAAAGGGGGGGACAGTAGGAGGTACGTCTGCAGTCACATCCGTCCTACGGTCTTTTGTCTCAGGTACCTCTTGTCTCTTTAATTTTGCATTAGCTTTTTGTTCTAAGTCTCTAAACGAAGCTATTTTGGAATCTTGAAACCTTCTGTGAACTTTTACATACCAAGTAAAGCAGGCATCTCATTCTCCCTGTGCAATCTGTGAACCCTTGCTCTCTAGTGTTTTCCTTAAATGAACAATCTTGTCTAACTGGAACATGCCCCACAATGACCACTGTAATTCTAGATTAATATTAGTATAATTTTGCCATCTTTCTAAATATCTACAACCTCCAGGACCATAGTTCTTAAATATAAAATAAGCAGGTGTGCCGGAAGCTGGCATTCTCAACTCTTTGGCGATAAAAGATCTCATTTCCTTAGCTAGCCTTTGTCAACCCAAAAGAACACACAAGAAAACTGTGCCTTAATATATCAGCAGTAACAAAGAGATGTTACTATGTCCTGGACAAAAGAAGGCCTGGTATGCACCACCACCAATTCCCAGGGATCCTTGAACGGAGGAAAAAGATCCAACTGGCAAATCCCAAGGAATGGGGACTGCAAACTGATTCCAAACAAAATGGAGAACTATAGCTGCCACCAACAGCTCCAAGCATGGAAACTGGGGGCTGATTCCAAACAGATGGGCAAGTGCAGACTACACTGTCAGCAGTGCCCAGTGTGGAATCCAGGGAACAAAATTAGGGGCTACGGTTTACCACTCAAAAATATACTGGCAATAACCAAGAGATGTTACTGTGTCCTGGGAATTTCCATCTGAAAGGCTAGGGGTTTGGCCTCAGGGAGAATCCTCTACCAGCCAAACTGACCTGCCCTGTAAAGGAAAGCCAATTAGATTGGGAGCACAAACGCAAAGAGAATGGAGCTCAAACCAAGAGGAGCTTACCAACAACCTTCAGGAATGGCCAGAAAGACAGTGAACTCAAAGGAGTTGTGGGCACCACACCTGTTTCTCCTTGTCCCAAATGTTATCAGAAATTTGCTTCAGATCCCATCACTGCCACCAATATATTTACCTTTCTCTTTTTAAAAAGATAAGCATTTAATCATAAAATCATCTTGTTAGCAGTAGCAATCATAAGAGTGGATTTTAGAAAAGTGCACATACATATTTTTTTTTTTTTTTTTTTTTTTTTTGTGGTATGTGGGCCTCACGCTGTTGTGGCCTCTCCCGTTGCAGAGCACAGGCTCTGGACGCGCAGGCTCAACGGCCATGGCTCACGGGCCCAGCTGCTCCGCGGCATGTGGGATCTTCCCGGACTGGGGCACGAACCCGTGTCCCCTGCATCGGCAGGCGGGCTCTCAACCACTGCGCCACCAGGGAAGCCCAAGAAAAGTGCACATACATATTTTTATACAGAACATTTCTGGAGGGATACATATTAAACTGTTAGTGGCCACCTCTGCATGCCACCAATGTATTAAAAAACAAAATTTAACTGAGTAAATTGGAAGACTTACTTTGAATTTTGAATAAATTGGCTTTATTAAACCATTCATGAATCAGGCAGCATCTCATCTGATAGAAAGGGAGATACTCCAACGGGTTACACAACATGGAAGGCTTTCTTTTTTTTTGGCCATGCCACATGACATGTGGAAATCTTAGTTCCCCCGACCAGGGATCGAACCCATGCCCCGTGCATTGGAAGCGTGGAGTCTTAGCTGCTGGACCACCAGGGAAGTCCCAGAAA
This sequence comes from Mesoplodon bidens, assembly GCF_964165515.1. Taxonomy (NCBI): domain Eukaryota; kingdom Metazoa; phylum Chordata; class Mammalia; order Artiodactyla; family Ziphiidae; genus Mesoplodon; species Mesoplodon bidens. The sequence continues at coordinate 84,815 of NW_027671247.1, read as the reverse complement.
GCTTGTATAGTAAGGAGGGTGGGACAAGGAAAGAAAGTCATCATCAAGGGAAAAAATGAAAGTTCACTGGAGGAAAGTAAAACTTCAGGTGACAATGGCGTCTCATTGGCTAAACTGCGGAATTTTCTATTAGCTATTTCTATTTTCTATATCTTGTTGCTGGCCAGGAAGGAAGTCTTCCCTCCTCCAGCTGGGGTAGTAAAGGGGTTGCACTTCCTCTTTGGGGTCAGTAAATGACCTCTTCCTGTGGGGGTAATTGATGATGAGGGACACGGCATGGGAGCTCCCTCTATGGGCCTTCCAGACTCCAATTCTAGTGGAGGCTTCCTTTTGTTAACATTCACAGCATGTTTTATTGGCAGGAGGAGTCACAATGAGAGAGAAAAGGCCACAAGACTCACCATAAAGAAGGCGCAGAAATGCTTGGGTGGGTCCAAGGGAGGCACAAGGTGGCTGTGGGGTCAGCTGGTGGCTACAGTGATCACATGGTTCCCTCTGATGGGTTTGCAGCTTGATGTAGAATAGTGAATAAAAGGGTCAGTTCATCCTATCAGAGAAACATGAAACTGAGATAAGCTTCCCACTGCTAGAAGCATCTTGAGCCTTCAGAAAAGAACAGAGAACATGTCTAAAGGGTTTGGGAACATCAGAGCCATATCTCCTCAGAGTGGGACGCCCCAGGCTCTCCAGGTCTCAGTCCCCAACTCTCCCTCAGTGACAAAGCCTCCCTACCTCTGTCCTTGTAAGCTCAGTGATCCCTAGAGGTCCTGCCTATCCGTGAGGTCTTAGGTTTCCATGAGACAGGTTGGTTGAGACCTAGTGATACAGTTGACCAGCCTGATACGCAACAGTTCCCACCACCCTGGGGCAGTTGGGCTCAGGGACACATGGCTCTGGACCCCATGTGGAGGGTGTCCTTGTACGTCAGCTGTGCCACAGAAGAGCCAGTAACGCCTGTAGCTGTCCAACTGATTCTCAGGGGGTTTTCCTGGGAGAGCCCTTGGTCATCTGACCTCCTAGCCAGGAAGCCCCATGACTTTCTGATTGCTGCCTGTCACGCCAACAACACACCTGTGAAGGTTCTGCTCTGCATGGCCATCTGTCCACCAGGCCCCTCCTTCTAGGGACCCAGATGCTAGAACCACACAAATGCTGAAGGAGTGTCCACCTGACTAAGGTACAGACACCCCTGTATCCATATGCATGATTTCTACTGGGAATCAACAACATTTATGGGGATTCTCTGGCCCTAAAGAACAGACCAACCTGATAGGAGCAATGCAATGATTCACAATTACCAGGGTCAATGCACATATACAAAGGCCCATAGCCCCAGATGCCCCACTCACAATTCACATAAGTGTCCCATACATACCCACCGATGCCCAAATATTCTTGCTTCATACATACATACATCCAAACATGCATATCAGTGGTACGCTGGCAAGTGATTGATAAAAAGCTCTCCGAGAAAGGCAGGAAAGACTTCACTTATGGTATCTACATGGTATAAATATTCCCAGCATGACCAATTTCAAGCTACCCACCTGACATCACTAAACACAGAGCTGGGAAGAGATATGCACCATTGACTCTCCCAAGATACTATGAACCAGTTCCAGCACATCCCATACCTTTTCCTGTGAATATCTGCACAGAATCCACTTACACCCCAAGTAGAACCCTCAACTCCCACCACAGATATATAACCAAAAAGATACCAGATATACATATGTGTTTGTACATATACATATATATATATATATTATATATATATATATATCCTGAACACACACGTGCATTTCTACCCTCACCCTGAATAAATACACAAACAGACCACCTCTTACTACCTACATTTTTACAGATGAAACCTTACTCACCCTGGATATTCACATTCCACTCTTACAACTATATATACACACACAACATGGGCCTGAAAACAAACATGTGCAACCAATATGCCATCCAGATGTACACACTGAGTACCTAAACACACAGGCTCACCAAGTACACAACTGTCTCATGTGCAACCCAAAAAAAGACCCATATGCAATCCCACAGCCCTAAAATACATAGACTCCAGGATTCCTGCACACACACATAACCTACACAGTCTACTTGTTTCCAAACACACAAACTAAACTCTCACATCTCGCAGAATACATACCCAAAAAGCCCCAGGATCTCAAAAACACACACAGACACAAATAACCTGTACTTATCAAATACAGCTGACCCTTGAACAACTACTTGGGGGTTAGGGCGCCAACCCTCCATGCAGTGGCTCTGCATCCATGGATCCTGTAGTAGTCCTGTAGTATTTACTGAAAAAGAAATCCACTATAAGTGGACCCGTGTGGTTCAAACCCGTGTTGTTCAAGGGTCAACTGTACATATAAGTCCACCTCACTAATACTGAGAACACACATACAAGCAACACCACTAAATTCTTCAGGCATTACCTTTTGAAATAGACACATAGAGGACTCTAATCCTCCTGATACACTCACAAATCACAAATACACACACCCACAAACTACTCATGAGTATACACCCCAAATGCTCAGACACACTCAAAACAGAAAAACACCGGCAACCTCTGCACTCTTACTAATATACATACACAATTCTCACACACCTATGGACACACACATGCAAATATTCCTAACCCCTGATCATATGGATCCCCTCCCAAACACTATACATTATGCTACCTCTCCAGAATACAAGCTCCCCACCACTACCCCAACATATAAACTGTATATGTGTGTGTGTATATATATATTTCTACCCTCACCCTGAATATATAGACAGACCACCTCTTACTCCTACCAAACACATGTATAAACACCCTAGCGTTCTCCAAAGAAATACACTTTGAATACTCCTAACAACTCCATACCTTATGATCAAACTTTGATAATGCATGCACCTGATGACGGACACGCACACGGATTAGAATACACAAGTAAGATACACGGAAATATCTCCAGCAAACCATTTATGAAACAACTTCCATATATCAAATTATCCCTAGCTATCAGGAGCCAGCTCACACATATGCAAGTACTAACAAATACCCGTATCACATATTTCTAATACATATAAATGCAATTGTCCATCTTCCCTGTAGAAACATAGAACCCCACCTCTCTATCAGATACACATATACTCACTTCCCAAAATACATAAGCCTAAGAGGCTCCTACTGAAAATTACAAATGCACAGCCTCAGCAAATATTCCTCCAAGTGGCCATGCCCCTTGAATACACACACAAACTCATTTAACACACAACTCTCCACAAGTCCCAAATAGAACCACAATTACCCAGTACACTACATATAGGCAATAATGTCACCCTATAGGCCCTTTGTTCCAAATACACATACAGTACCACACTACTGGCGTATACATAACCCTACATTCCCAACCTCTCACACAGAATTAACTCTGCCATCTTGCAGAATACAGGATCATACAAACACAACATACCTACACATTCAACATCCACCAGCCCCATAAAAGAGTCACAGACTTGCCCTCTACACATCCAAATTTTCATAGACAGCTCCTGAAAATGCACACCCACAAACACCCCATAACCATACAACATGCCCTGAATACACAAATGATCAGCCTACATTCCCCAAATATACAAAATAAACAGACTGGACACCCAAAGTAATATACACCATTACTTTTCCTGACATTGCCCTTATGCATATGCAGATAATCCTTCCAAATCCACCATGAGACACACACAAATCCCCAAAATCATGGGTGAAAAAAACACATGTAAACATATTCCCCAAACACCAAATTACAAACACCTAACCACCAACTCCTTGAGTATGCCTGCGTCACATCTCAACACCCTCCAAATACAACACTCACTCTTACACACTTTCACAAAAACACAGGCATGACCTCCCTTCAAACACAAATATCCACGGACAAAACCAACCCACACATTTGACTACCTATCAGATTCCCACCAACCAATTAAATATGTACAGACCCCATCTATGCTTGCAAATCAATCATGATTTGACACCAGACTACAAATACATGTTTATTACCACATTCAGCAAAGTTGCTCGCATCACTGACAAAAGAATGCAGTTTGAACATAAGTGTTGACTGATGTTTTTTTGATAAGAAGGAAGACACTAGTGAAACGATGGGTGTGTTCCTTCCATCTTCACTCATTTTCCAATCACCTGAGCTACACCTTCGAAACCAGATGAGGGTTTTCAACTCGCAAGAACTTCCCTCTAGCTTTTGTACTCTTCACAACGCGCAGACTAGAACGGCACCTGTTTAATAGCTCGCACACGCTATTTACCCCCCACTGTAGGCCCCGCAATCACTGAACCCTTCGTGCAGCCGGCTCCCCAGTGGTGCCAATAATCCTGGGGTAAACATCTCAAGGGAATCGAGCTCTATGGGGGCGTGAATCCACATTGTGGGGAGTCTCCTTCCAGGGACAAGGGCACAAATAACCCACAGGGTGAACAACAGCGCAGAGCGGTGACACCTGAGGGGTGAAAAGTCCCCGTACCCCTTACCTCAGGATTCCTGTAATTGACTCTAGAGGCCGCCATGACAGGCCCCTCCCCCGCCGGACAGCCATTGGGGCCCCACCCTCCGCGCTCGCGCATGCGCTCCTGTCTTCCGGAGCAAACTGCCCCAACAGACGCCGGGAGCCATTGCAGGACGGCGGTCCGCGTGCCCGAGAGCCCCGCCCCAGTGGGCGTGCACAGGCGTGCGCGGGCGTGCAGGCGCGGGGTGCGCGGGCCTAGGAGGTCTCTGCAGGAGAGGACAGAAATGGACAGAGGGTCGGGCAAGCTGCGGAACTTCTCTGGTGACGCTCCTCGCTGGGAACCTTCGTGACGGTCTCTTCTTAAAACCAGCTCTTGTGAAATGTGCACTCGTGAAACCCATGCACTTAGCTACAAAGAGTTCTGGAGAGCTCCGCTGTACAAGTACTTTCATGCCCTTTGGACTGCAGTTCCTTGGTTCTTGTTAATGCCTTTCAAAAAACAGTAGGTCCTTTTCCCTAGCACACCTGAAGTTTCCGTTAAAGAACAATGCTAGCAAAGAATTTCAGACCTGGGAAACACTCTTATGATACTGTCTCCTGACTCCGTTCCTAGAGTTTTTCCAACGCATTTACTCTACTGGAATATTTTTTCTCAGTGTTCACAGGTGTTTCCTTTGTACGGTTTTGGGGTTTTTTAAAAAATAATTTTGAGAAAGAGTTGACAATCTGGGCCAATTTCAACAGGTAGTATGGGAACAATTTGACTTTCCCTCCCTCCTTTTTTATAATATCTTGCAGAATTTCAGTTGACAATAAAACAAGAACAACAACAACAACAAAAATAGTAGCGGGATCAACTTACTGACCTGACTTTGTAATACTTCCCAAAGAAACTTCAATCATCAGATCCGCTTTCTGGTCAAATGCAAGATTAGAGCATTTCTCACTCAACAGGATGCCTCTGAAGACCCCTCACCTGTAACAGCACTAAGCGCCTCCAGGTGCAGACTTGAAAACTCCACAAGACACAAACATGGTATCTCTTCATTTCTTTAATGTTTCGTGATTGAGTGGAAATGAACTGTCTTCTAAGTTTTGTGATGCATGTCCAGAGATGTTTTTTCTCAGTAGTCAATGCCCGCCCCCAAATTCTGTGCAGGAATAGTCAGAGATCATGATCCAAAGGACTTTTAGATACTCCCTTCTGTGACTGGTCTTCCCAAATTAGATTTGGTCTAATTTGATTATCTCTGTCTGTGGGGTGTAGGATTTTGAAGTATTACAAAAGTGATTGCAGAATTGGGACTGGCTAATTTTTGCACGGTGCAATTTTTGTATCAGTGACCTTGAGAAGAGTCCTTCAAATACTGTATCAGAATTATGAGTGAGAATCTTGTAAATAATTGGTTGAATGACTGAACAAAGGGAGGAAACAACAAGGAAGCCTGCCTTTCTCGAGTGCCTGGGTACAATATTTTGCCTCACCATTCCTCTAGTATGAAGTTACTGGTTGCAAATCATTTAAGTTTTCCTTCATTATAAAAGCTCCAGGGCTTCCCTGGTGGCGCAGTGGTTGAGAGTCCGCCTGCCGATGCAGGGGACACGGGTTCGTGCCCCGGTCTGGGAAGATCCCCCATGCCGCGGAGCAGCTGGGCCCGTGAGCCATGGCCGCTGAGCCTGCGCGTCCGGAGCCTGTGCTCCGCAACGGGAGAGGCCACAACAGTGAGAGGCCCGCGTACCGCCAAAAAAAAAAACCAAAACAAAAAACAAAAAACCTAGGTTGATGGATAAAGACGTGAAAGGAAGGGACTGTCATGTTCAACCTCGGTGCCGTGAATCAAAACCACAGTTTATAAACTGCCTAAAGAGGCACACGCCAATTGTGTTGCCACTGTGGGAGGTGGAAGGAACTTCCGGTTCTTGCCTACCTGCCAGATCCCTCGTGGAATGTCCCCCCAGAGCACGCCACCCCGACCCACGTGCCCTCTGCCCCTCCCCCACCGCAGAACGGTTCAGCCCGCATCTTCCTGTTTACTTTCAAACGTGTCCCTCGTTGACTTGGATCCCGAGCGTTTGCTGAAGCAGGTCGCTCTCTGGCTCCTGGTCTTGACTTTGCTCATTGAGGCTTCCAGGCAGCAGTAGTCCGTGCCCAAGCCTGCAGGATGGCTTCAATAGGAGGTAAGCCTATAGGCTGGGGGTGTGTTCTCAGAGACCCTGCCATCCTCACATCCTTCGGGTTCACACGTTACACTTAACTGTGGGCACATAGTTGGACTGAAGTAGAGGGAGAAGAGAGCACTGGACGCACAAAGGACATTTCACCTGGGGAGACTGGGGAGCCTGAAGAAACCTGAGACTGCCCTGGGGAGGAGGGGTCGTTGGAGGTGGATCAAGAGGAATTGCCCTGGCTATGGAGAAAGGATGGCAGCAGACAGTTTGATTCTTTCTAGAAGGGAGACAAGCCACTTTGAAACGTGTGTGTAAGGATGTGTGTGATGTCCTGGTGGTGACACAGGGAGGGTCATGAGGAAAGCCTAGAGCTGTATTGTGTTCCTGAGGCACCTGAAGCTTGCCTCACCATATCTTTCAAAGGGATTTAAACAGGAGCATACCGTATCTCAGGGGGCCGTGGGGAGAGATGGTCTTGGTGAGAAAACTATTCAATGGGGCTGTGTGTGGCCACAGCTGCAGTGAAGTGTCCTCTCCGAGAGCTAGGCAGGGGGTTACTCTAACTGCCGCAGCCCACACCTCGTCCACTCCTCCCAGCCCAGAGCTCACTTCTCAGTTCAGGTAACTGTTGCCTTGGATTCAACAGGGGATGGGCAACCGTTACGTGTAACTTCAGGCAACAGAGGGCTCAGGTTCTGAGTTGCTCTGAATTGTTCTTCCTTTTGTGGAATGGCAGTACTTCAGACCTACTTCATCTTGTCCAGTATCTCATGGTGGACCCTCAGGCTGCCTTGAGAGGAAGAGTTTGTTCCTATTTCATGTCACTCCTTCATGGACAGGGAACAGATGTGGAGTGGGGTTGGTTCGGGTGGAATGTCTATGAAGTCTGCTTCCTCTTTTAAAGGGGGAAGGAATGTAGCCCAGCATCAGGAAGATGATCTTCTGTGTTACTGTTAAACGTCCTATGACATCTGTTCTGGTTCGTTAGGTGCACCGTGGTGTGTACCTTGTTCTCCTGAACGGGGATGTGTTTCAGACAACTTGATCGCCATGGCATCTGGCTTATGCCTGCATCTCAGATTGTCTCTCCGTTATTGGGAGCTGGAAGGGAAAGGACCACAGGCGGTCTGTACTCCCACGACCAATGTAACATGACAATTCCCTAGCCCTTGTTTAATCCTCTGCAGCCATCACTGGCTGTGAAATGACAGAATCTAAGGGACACGCGCCTACTTCTGAGACCACCCCAAGCCCCTAGGAACAGAACTCCTGACTGATGACAGTGACTCTGGGCACTGGGGAGGGGGTGGCAGGACCTGGCCCATGTTACGTATCTGCTGTGAGTTGCTCTGAGATGCAGGTGCTTTCTGGGCCAGTGTCATGGGTTTGTATCAGGATTCCATTAGAGATATTTTCCAGCATTTTGTTTTGTGAGGCTAGGAAAGAAAGAGGGGATTTATACTGAGCATCAGGAAAAGGAGGACTGAGGAGGAGGTGGGGCCCTAATATTTTACACAGTGCCTGTCCACAAAGGGCCTTTGGGGGCCTAGAACTTACCTTGCAGAAGGCCCCTACCTGCTAGTATGCCGGCTGAGGGGCATTTCTCACAGAGCGGATGTCCACACAGCTCCAGGTCTTGGGAGACAGCCTGTGAGGCTTAGGTGCCAGGGTGTGCCTTAGGGAGGCTCTCCAAGTGAGTGCTTGCTGAGGCAATTTCTTCTCGGCAGGCAGGGGTCAGGGAGCTTGGTGGATGGGCGTGGGGTCACCAGTGGAATAATTCTCAACTGGAGGTCAGGGCATGAAAATCACTTGAAGACATTTGCCCGCTGCAGTTTCCCCTGTCCAAGTGTCTCTCATCTGTGATTTACACTCTGATGCCGCAGAAAGCCTCAGTCCCACTTGCGCATTCTCCTCCTCCATTCACTCCTTTCCTTTGCCTCAACAGCATCTGCAGTGCTGGGAACGGATGTCACCATGAACCCCGGTGCCTCCTTGTCTACTTTCATGGCAGTGTCCTTTCCTCCACCCATTCCTGGCGCCCAGCACCGGCCACCCTGGGAGCAGCACCTGCCACCTCTCATCGCCCCCGCATTCCCTCCTGGCAGCAGCCTGCGGCTGCCAGCTTTCCCCAGGATGCCTTTGGTGGCTAACGGTGGCTGTGGCCCCAGTGCCCCTGGGGCTTGCAACTTCACTGTACAAGTCAGGTCACAAGGGAGGCCAGTGCAGGCCCCCCAGACTCAGACCTTTATCGTTCCTCAGGGCCCCCTCAACTTGAGCACTCCAGGGGCCCTCAGAGTGAGTGCTGCATGTCCTGCACCCATATTCTTAGCCACCCCTGCGATGGAGACCATTGTGACTGCTCCAGCTGTTGGAGTTACTCAGGCTGGCAGGGGAGGCTGGACCCCAGGCTTTCCTCCTCAAGCTCCACCACCAGCTGCCCAGATGGCCCCTAACCTTCGCCCAGTGAACTCTGGGCCATGGCCACATGGCACTTCCAGGGAGGGCAGCCTGGACACCAACCAGCCCTACGCCTCGCAGGAGGACTGCTCTAACCACCAGAGCGTGTACAGTAACTTCCGACGTTGGCAGCGCCTCAAGCCACTGGCCCGGAGACACCTTCCCCAGAGTCCTGATGCAGAAGCTCTTTCCTGCTTTCTCATGTGAGTGAACGCTCAGGGGGTCGTGAGCTTATCGGAGCTCTTACATAAAGAGGAACTGGGGATGGACTCGCAGCTTAGGTTTCTAGGGATCCTGGAAGCAAGGTGTGAGGGCGATGTCCATGCCATGGGAAGGCACATTGTCGGCCATACGGGCGAGCCTGCCAGTCCCTGACATCATGACTGACATGTGCCTTATCTCGACTGACCCCACCCCCCTGTGAGTCTAGCCAGCTTGCTCTTCCATGATTCTCAATGTAATATGGCCTGAAGACTTGCAGTCAGAGAGGGTCGTGGTGTAAGTTGAGGAGCCAAGGAGTGGATGCCACACTCTCCTGTGCTGACGTCTCCTTTCATACAGGACTTGAGTGTACGTGGCCGGGGGAGGTCACTTCGGAGGAGGGGGAGGAGGGCGGGGCCCAGGTATGTGCTTCATGCACGCCTGGACTTCGTTGTTGTGGAGAATTCCAGTAAGAACTGGGTGATGGTAGAGCTCTCCTAAGGGCGTGGGCTCTCTCCCGCTAGAGTTGTGAGCCTGGCAGGCATTTCCATCCTAAACCTGCGGTCCCTCGTAAAAAGGGGACAATCACACTTCACTCAGAGGACCGTGCAGAAGACTCCTTGGGCTAATCTATGAAGTGTGAGCAGATTGCCTGGCACATGCCACGCCTCACTGATGATGGTGATTTTTATTATGAAAAGGCAGCCTTGAAGAGGAAAAGAGCTCCCCAAGGCAGAGTGTCCCAGCTCTAGCCTGGGAGTGGATGGTCATCCTCGAGGGAGTGTGAGGCGGTGACGGCAGTAGCCGGGAAGGCTTGTCTCTGCCACATCCCAGACACCTGCCTCTCACCCTCCTGTGGCTCAGTCATGCTGTGTTGAGCGACGTGTGGTCCACATTGGCGGGTGGGGTCAGGCAGGTGGGGACTGGGCTGGGCACAGAGACTGACCCCGAGTGCTTACAGCCCAGCGCTTCGATCCCTGGCCCGCCTGAAGCCCACCATGACACTGGAGGAGGGACTGTGCAGGGCCGTGCAGGAATGGCAGCACATTAGCAACTCTGCCCGGATGATCTACTACGAGATGGCGCAAAAGTGAGTCAGCGTCCTGGGCCCAGGGGCTGCGTGGAGGGTGAGGCGAGTGGGTGAGGGCAGGGTCTGGCCGTGGGGGTGCTCATCAGAGAGGACAAAGGAGAAGGGCTGTCGCTCGGAACAGGGACCCCGCAGCCCAGAGGCCCTACAGTCCTCCAGAAACCCCTCCCTCACCTTGAGAGTTTGGGTCTTCTGTCCTTCCTCCACCAGGAGCTCTGCCCTCCCCTGAGTTTGACCTACCCTTGCCCTGACATGAAGGTCTCAGGACGGGGCAGGGTGAAGCTGTGAGTCCAGTAGGGGTCCAACTCCGGCCATATGGGCTGGGCCGGGGAAAGAGCTCCACCCGCCAGCCTGCTGCTTCCTTAATGGTGGCTGACGGCGGCCACTGACATAGATTTGGGACCCCCTCTCCTCATGAAAAGTGGCCTGAGTGGGTACCCTGGCATCCCTGAAGGGGCTGGGGAAGCCAGCTGTCGTCAGCCCAAAGGTCTCTGGCCCTTCCAGTGTTTGCTCCACGGTAATCCCCTTGGTTTAAGAAACAAAACCAAACAAACAAGCGCCTCTCAGAGGAAAGGAAGGCCTGTCCTCTAAGCTCAGCATCCACATCGTCCAGCTTGTCCTGAGCCCTGTCTCCAGGTCTATGTTCCAGGACTCTCAGTCCCAACCCAGGGTCCTGGATTCGGGCAAGGACCCCTGTGGGGAACACATGCCTGTTCCAGCCTCTGGCTGTCAGCCCTTCATGTGGTTCTGGATGGGTACAGGGGGGCATGAGGAGGGTACCCCCTGGGTCAGCCATGTGTCCCGGTGACCTGGTTCAGTGCAGCGACCTGGGTCTATGCTGTTGAATGCTCTCCAGTGCTGGTGAGGCAGGAAGGGTCCCAGGTCTTGTATCAGTTCCAGGAGCAGCTCTCTGCTGTGGACAGCACCTCGCAGGGCCTTGACAGCGCCAAGGCACATCCTCTCCCAATCCCTCATTCTTGGCTGCCTTTGTTGGGCTCCAGAACCCAGGCCATTTTCTCAGGCTGGCCTGTGCCTCCGTCACCCCCCAGGTTCATGCAATTTGAGGCAGAGGAGGAGATGCAGATTCAGCAGTTGCAGTGGATGCAGTGCGCGCAGGGCCTGCCTCCTCCAGCCCCACCGAAGCTGGATCCTCGGGGGCCCCCAGCCCCGAAAGTGGGCCTTCAGCCAGCCACCCAGGTTCCCACTGGAGTTGAACGCACAGGTAACAGGGGCCTAGGGTTGGCCACTGTTCCCATGTGGATCATTTTCCTTCAAGACAGGGGCACTGGTCTTTCAAGCAAAACAGCCACCGAGGCGGGGGGTGCGGGGGTGGGGTCTCAGATGCCCTTTGTCACTACGGGGTATTGACTTGGTCAATTTTGTAACTTCTCTCACACCTCCCTGTCAAAGGACTGCACACCAAGTCTGCCTAAGAAGTGGGCTTGATGGGGACACCCCTGGAAAATTGGAGGTTCCCCACTTCCTCACATGTGACTCTCTTAGATGCCCCCCCTTACCTCCCCCCTCCAACTGTGCATGAGGTTTCAGGTGGCCCTGAACCCCCACACCCACATCAATGTCCCCCAACAATGCCCTCACCAGCGTGCGCTCGGTGGTCAGGAGGTGGACCGGGAGCCCCTCACCTTCCTTCCCTTCCTCCTGCTCTGCCTCAGCCTGTGCTCCCAGGATGTCCGGCCCCAGCGCCCAGCCCTCCCGCCCGAAGCCACACAGGTCCCAGCGACCCCCGGAGCCCAAGGCACCCGAGGAGATCCCACCTGAGGCTGTGAGGGAGTATATGGACATCATGGAGGCGCTGGTGGGGCCCGTCCACTCAGCCACAGGCGACTCAGATGGAGAATGGGGAGAGGACGGAAATGAGCTGCAGCAGGAAGAGGACGGCACCTACTCGGACCCGGATCTCTTAAGCTACATTGACAAGCTGTGTTCCCAGGAGGACTTTGTCACCAAAGTAGGCTAGGCCTGGAGACTGGGGTCTACAAGATGCCAGGGCATGGAACACTCAGCACCCAAGATCTGGGTTCTGCTCAGGCCGTTGGGACTTAAGCTCAGCTCCTTGTTCCTGAGCCTGGTGTTAGGGGAGGTTTACGCAGATGTTTGTGTGTATATGTTTGTGTCTATCTGTGTGTATGCCTTTGTGTCTGTGTTTGTGCCTCTGTATATGTGCTCTTTTGTGTGTGACTGTGTATGTGCATGTTTGCGTGTGTGTGTGTGTGTGTGTGTGCTGACCATCCCTGCCTTGTGGAGGAGAGTGGGGTGGGTCTCTGCTTTTCACTTTCCCTCCTGGTCTTCTTGCCTCACAGGCCACTCCTGGCCAAGGATGCTCACAGCCTCTTCTTTCTGTTCTAGGTGGAGGCAGTCATTCACCCTGGATTCCTGGCATATTTGCTTTCCCCAGACCCACAGCTGGATCTCTTGGCCCTAGAGAAGGAGCTGGAGCAGGAGGAAGGGCTCACCCCGGAAGAAGTGAGTCAGGGGAGGGAGAGGGACACTCAGGGAGCCAGGGGACCCCATGGGAGGGGGGCCCCAGGTGATCCAGGGGACAGGGGAACCCAGATGACCCAGGGGAGCCAGAGGAGGGAGGGATCCCCGGTAGAACAGGGGACACAAGGGACACCCAGGAAGACCAGGGCACAGAGGGACCCCAGTGAACAGGGGAGAGGTAGGGCCCCAGAACAGGAGGGCCACATAGCACTGTCCATCCCTCCCCTGCCTGGGACGCCTGGCATGGGGAAGGGCCCGTTCTGGGGTGGGTGCAGTGCAGGGTGAAAGGAAGGAGAGGATGGGGATCCGGGAGGGGTGGGAAAGACACAAAGCTGGGAATAAGGTGCAGGAGGATGGCAGGACTGCCACAGTGTCTGTATTTGGATTCGAGTCCTGGGGTCGCCCGTCCCCTCCTCCCCCCCAGGGCCATTGTCCCACTGCCCAGTGCTCCTCCTCTCACACGTGTGTGTGGAGCCGTCACTGTCCTCCTCCCTCCTACCAGCTGGTGCAGAAACGACTCCTGGCCTTGAAAGAGGACGACGGTGTGCGGGCAGCCCCGAGTCACAGTGCACCCGGAATGCGCTCAAGTCCTTCTGAGTCTGACGCCGGCCAAGGTGCCCACAGGCACGACCAAGACCCCCATCTAGGGGTCAGTGATGAAGCCTGCCCACCAGAGATTGATTCTGAGGCTCTTCATAGGCTCATCGAAACAGACACTGACCTTTGTAGGCCCAAAGTCTTTGTTCCCTGTCGAGGACATCAGGAGGTCTCTCCATTCCGGGCCGGACGGCCCTCCCCTCCCCAGGATCAAAGGCGCACTGGCCCTCTACTGGGACCCAGGGATGCATCTCTTCTCAGAGAGGCCTCTCCTGTTCGGGAGGCCCGAGGGCCCAGGGACGGGTCCAGTGAGGACGAGGAGGAGCTCTCCAGCCTGGCCTTCCTCTCTGGCTCTCTGCAGAGCCTGCTGCCTTTCTGGCTGTCGCAGAGTCCTGTGCGTGCCTCAGGCCTGGCCTCCCCTGGAGGTTGGGGGGCCCAGAGTGCTCCTTAGGCCCCCTCCTCTCAGAGAAGAGGCCTCAGCCCAGCTCCACCAGCCGCTCCCAAGTCGAGGAAGTGGGCTCTGTGTGGACACCCAGCCGCTGCTGAGAAGCTGCCCATCCCCGGGGCTGGCCTCGGCGTCTCTGGGAGGCCAGCCTTGGCTCTGGGGCTGGCTCGCCCCTCACAGCCCAGAAAGAGAAAACGTGACCCGTTTGTCACAGAGAAGCGTGGGTGGAGGAAGAAGAAGCACTGCAGCCAGTAGGGAACAGCTGGGCCAGCCCTCCAGGGGAGCCTAGGGCTCTTCCTCCTCCCAGTGCTGATCCTGGATGATGTGGGGGGAAGGGAGGGTGGGCAGGACCACCAGGGTGGGGAGGGGGAGCGGGATTGTGGGGGGTTAGGGAGGTGGGGGAGGTGGGTGTGGCCAGGTGTGGGTGGGAGGGGGACCTTTGGAGTGATGTATGTAAATTGTGAACAAAGATCGTTTTCGTGGGAAATGCTCTCAGGCCACTGTCATCTTGTTGGTGTTGAGCTGCTCCACAGAGAGCGATCCTGAGAGGAAGGAAGGATGAGGGAGGTCACAGGACCTCTGGATCTACAGGTGGCCACACCTTTCCTCCACATAGACAAGGACTCCTCAGGCTGCTCCTGGGAACGCACAGCTCTCACTTGCCCCAGGGATCCCCTCATCATGCCCTTCTCTAACGCCTGCTTGGCTAGGGCCCTTCTGGGGCACCTGTACCATCTGCTGCATCCCTGAACCTTCTGGGGAGGCAGAGCTGCTTTTGTGCCTTTCCGCCCTCTGGACACTCACCAGTTTCTAGGATGGAGCCTGGAGACAGCCCTTGTCATTATGGAGCTTCTCTCTGCTTCCCTGAAGTGGCCAGGCGACGGCGCTGGGATGACCCTCCGCTCATCCAGGGTTTCCTGTGTGGGTGGCCTGACCAGAGAGGAAAAGTCTTGGCCACGGGGACAGGACTGTCTGCCTCATCGTAGCGGGAGCATCCTCTAGTCCCACTGGGATTATTGCAATGTGGAGAGTGGTGGAGGCCGCTACCTCTTAATCTTAATGAGGGTGCTACAAGGGGAATGGGTGTGGGGAGATTCATGGGGCACCCGTTAAAGGTGTGTATAAGGGAAAGGACAGTTGGGCCCCTTTGTGGAAGTTGTGGGATTTCTGTGCAGCAGCATCTCGTTCAACTGAGGGAGGAGGACCCATGTGGCTGTGGCTGTGGGGACTGGCGTTCGGGGCCTCCGGGTCTGCAAAGACACCCCAGAACTACTGTCCCTTCCCTTTCCACCCATGGCTGGACGTGTGTGTGTATCGGTATCAACACTGGTTTGTATCCCCATAGAAAACAGATCCTCCTAACAAACTATGACCACGTTTCACAAGAACAGCTTGCTCACAGGGGCAGCAGGGGGTGGGAGAGGTGTCTGTGGCCCCAGATCTGAGTGGGAGCTGGGATCCATGCTGAGGAGTGTGGAGGCCTCAGTCACCGTCCTGTGGGTGCCGGCAGAGACTTCGAATCATCAGAGCAGGGGAACTGGCCCCCTCATTAGAGTGAGACGAGCAAACAATGAGGGGCAGGGAGTAGACCCCTGCTGTCTCCCAGAAGTGCCTCCCTTCCCAGTCTGCTTAGCCTCTGTCACAGCCTGTGCTGGCCCACCTCTGAAGCCCCTTCCTCCTAAAGCACTGAGATGCTCTGATCTTTTATGGACCTGCCCTGGGCCTCACCCCCCCTTCCCTGCTGGCCAAAGGCTCTTCTCCTGCTTCTGAGTTCTGATTCCTTCCCCAGGACCCAGGCAGGTGTTAGGACAACAGAGACTCCCTGAACATGACCCCTACACCACCAGCATGCAATACTGGGGCCGCAGGCTTTCACAGGTGGCCTGACTCTCTGCTGGACCCTGCAAAGAGCTTGGAGAAGAAAGGGGCTCATGTCTCTCCACCTCCACAGAATCTGTAGGTCAGCCTCACAGGTCCTTCTCTGTCCAGGTGGGCAGCACATATGTGCTCCCAGCCCTCCTTGACCCTTTGTGAAAGAAAGTTTTTGCAGCTTAGTAGTCTGATATTAGTCAAGGTGTCTCAGGGCTTGTTCCTTTTGAAGCCCTACAGGAGAATCTGTTTCCTTTCCCTTTCTGTCTTCTAGAAGCTGCCTGCATTCCTTGGAATTAGTCCCTTCTTCCATCTTCAAAGTGCATCACTTTAATCTCTGCTTCCCTCATCACATAGTCTCTCCAACTCTGACTCTTCCTGTGGCCCTCCTATACAGCTCTTTGTGTTTATATATAGCCCACCCAAAAAATTTATGATCATCTCTTCATCTCAAGATTTTTTACTTAGTCACAGCTGCAAAGTCCATTTTTCCATACAAGGTAACGTTCACATATCGTTATAGGAGGGGTTAAACACGGACGTTTTTGAGGAACCATAATTTACCCTACAAGAAGAAATCCACAAGAATACCTACCATCAGAATCCACATGAATAACAGACTATGACCAAGTGGAATTGATTCCAGGGACGCAAGCCTTGTTCAATGGTAAACACTCATCAATGTAATCTACCAGATTGAGTCTAAAGAAGAAACACGTACTGTCACAAGTGTTAACACAGAACAGGCACTGAACGAGAGTCAACGCCCCTTCATATTAAAAGTGCTCAGGAAACTAGGATTAGAAGGGCACTACCTCAACCTAATAAAGCACATCTACAAAAAACCTACTTCTAACATCACATGAAATGGTGAAAGAATGAATGCTTTTCCCTGAGTTCAAAAACAAGGTTAGAATGTCCACTCTTATCTTAGTTTTCAACTTAGCACTTTAGATTCTAGTTAGTGTAGTACAGCAAGAAAAGGAAAAAAAGAGGCATACATATTAGAAAAGAAGAAATATAACTGTCATTCTTTACAGATGACATAATTGTCTACATAGAGAATTCCAAGGAATGTATAAGTAGACTCATAATAAATTATAGTCACTTGCTTTAGCAGGATCTCAGAATATAAAATCAATACATAAACATTAATACACAACATTGATCATATTTCCATATACTAGTAACAAACTGAACGATTGAAAACCAAAATTTAAAACATATTAAATAGGTTCCAGTTCAAGATGGCAACAGACGAAGATCCTGAACCCACCTCCTCCCACAAACACACCAAATCTACAGCTACATATGGAAAAATTTCCTCTGAAGAAAACTAAAAGATGGTGGAGCAACCCCTTCACATCAGGAAAACCAGAGGGAAACCACATCAGAACAGGTAGGAAAGGCTGAGACACAATTTTGCCATAAACCCCATCCTTGGTGTGGAGACACACAATTAGGAAGGAACTCAAAACCTGGAGCTTCTTCCTGAGAGGTGAAGGGTTTGGACCCCACATTGGGCACTCCAAATTTTAAGGCTGGCACCTGAGAGATAGACGGCCAAAACATGTGACTTTGAAGACCAACAAGGCACATCCCATGAGACCCACAGGGCTGTGGTGAACTGAGGAACAGCTCTTAAAGGGCCTGTGCACAGACTCACCTGCCCGAGGGCCAAGTGCAGAAGCAGCCCTTTGAAAAGCACTCTGACTTTTTGTGAAAGAGATTCACTTCCCAATTTTCAAGCATTAATCTGAGAAACAGGGGCCTGCTGGAATACTCCCCAGGGACAGAGGCTGGCGGGTGCCATCTTCCTGCGCTCTCTCTGCCTTGATAAAACTGAAAGGTGCCATCTTTCTTCCCCTTTTTCCTTTCCTGCAGGTGACAACTTTGTGCTCCAGCCATCTGGCTCCTTCTTCCCTGCTCTTCCTCTGTCTTGCTATATATATATTTTTTTCCTTCTTCTTTTTCTTTTTTTCTTTTCCCTCTTTCCCTTTATTCAAATGGTGTCATCTTTGCACTCTTCCCACCGCCTCACTCCAGCCAGTAAGCATCATCTTCACACTTTCCTTCTGATGTGCTCCAGAGAGCCAGAATCTCCAAGACGGGAGATCCCGTTTTTGTGGCCTCCACTCAGGGGATGCTCCTTGATCACCTGGCTCTGGAGGCCAGCAGGGATTTCTTTTCTGGGTCCCATGGGACTGTAACAATTGAAGAGACAGTTCTTTGCAGGATACCACCCCAGGATGTACCATTACAAATTAGACTGAGACACAGCCCCAGCCTTTACATGAAAAAGGCCTATTTGCTAGTAGGGACAAGACTTAAGAGCAGGCTTCAGGTTCAGCACACATCTAGGGGCTACGGATGTGCTCTCAGGGAAGGTAGCCTGGGGGTACCATCTTTCCACCCTCACTCTGCCTTACTACAGTTCACTGGTATCTCCCAGAATGGAGCATGTACACTTATCTGAAGCGCTGTTTTCTTGTGACTGCTCCCCAGGGAACACCTTCAGCTTGCTTGCTTCTGGGGCCCAGCAGGGCTTACACTTGCAATCTCACAAGACTGAATATATTTGCATTCTTTAAAAGCTGTTACCAAATTTTCTGGCTTCCTATCAACCTGAATCTGGGTGCTGCCTGAGATCCTCCCCTTTGGGATGCTTATTTGTCTTGGCACACCCTCAACTGCTGGGATGGTGTGCCATGTCTATTAAAAATAAACTGCTTAGGGCCTCCCTGGTGGCGCGGTGGTTGGGAGTCCGCCTGCCGGTGCAGGGGATACGGGTTCGTGCCCCGGTCTGGGAGGATCCCATATGCCGCGGAGCGGCTGGGCCCGTGGGCCGTGGCCGCTGGGCCTGCGCGTCCGGAGCCTGTGCTCCGCAGCGGGAGGGGCCACAGCAGTGAGAGGCCCGCATACCGCAAAAAGAAAAAAAAAAAAAAAAAAAAAAAAAATAAACTGCTTAGACAATCACAAAGGTTTGAAAGGCAACCAAGAGTAGACAGGGTTAAATGACAAGGTTCATCTGTCACACAGCTCTTCAAGACTGGGAGATGTGGCTATTTCACTTAATGCATAGAAACCAACACAGAGAGTCAAGCAAAATGAAGAAAGAGAGGACTATACTCCAAAAAAAGAACAAAATAAAACCTCAGGAAAAAATCTTAATGAAATGAACATAAGTAATTTACTTGATAAAGAGTTCCGAGTTATGGTCATAAAAATGCTCACTGAACTCAGAAGAAAATGGATGAAAACAGTGAGAACTTCAACGAAGAAACAGAAGATATAAGAAAGGTCCAAATAGAAGTCACAGAACTGGAGAATGCAATAACTGAACTTAGAAATATAGTAGATGAAGCACAAGAAAGAATAGGTGAACTCAAAGACAGGTCAGAGGAACTCATCCAATCAGAGAATAAGGAAGAAAAAAGAATGAAAATAATGAATATAGCTTAAGGGATTTATGGCACATCAAATGGAATAACATTCACCTTATAGGAACTCCAGAAGGAGAAGAGAAAAGGGGGCAGAAAACATTCGTAGAAATAATATCTGAAAACTTTTCCTAACCTGGGGAAAGAAACAGACATCCAGATACAGGAAGCCCAGAGAGCTCCAAAGCAGATCAACCTAAAGAGATCCATACCAAGAAATATCAAAATTAAAATGTCAACGTTAAAGATAACAAGGGAATCTTAAAATCACCAAGAGAAATACAACTTGTTATATAACCTGTTATATACAACTTGTTATACAACTTGTTATATAACGACATCAACCTAAAAAGCTTCTACACAGAAAAAATAAACAATCAACAAAATGAAAGGGCAAGCTACAGAATGGGAGAAAATATTTGCAAATCATGTATGTGATAAGGTGTTAATATCCAAAATATATAAGGAACTCATACAATGGCTATATATATAGATATATAGATATATAGATATAGATATAGATATAGATATAGATATAGATAGATTTTCAAACAATTCAATTAAAACTTGGGCAGAAGAACTGAATAAAATTTTTTCCAATGAAGACATCCAAATCACAAACAGGTTCATGAAAAGATGATCTACATCACTAATCACCAGGGAAATGCAAATCAAAACTACAACAAGATATCACCTCAAAGAGACTAAGAGGTAACAAATGTTGACAAGGTGCAGAAAAGGAAACCCTTGTGCACTGTTGGTGGGCGTGTAAATTGGTACAGCCGCTATGGTAAACAATATAGAGTCTCCTCAAAAAATTAAAAAGAAAACTAGCATATATTAGCAATCCTGCTTTGGGTATATATATATCCAAAGAAAATGAAATCACTATTTCAAAGAGATATCTGCACTTGCACGTTCATTGCAGCATTATTCACAATTGCCAAGAAATGGAAACAACCAAAGTGTCCATACATGGATAAATGGATATAGAAGATGTGGTATGTACATAGATGGAATATTATTCAGCCATGAAAAAGAAGAAAATCCTGCCACTTGCAACATTTATGGATCCTTGGGGCATTATGATGAGTGAAATAAGTGAGAGAGAGAAAAATAAATACTGTATGATATAACTAAATTGTAGACTCTAAAACAGCCAAACCCAGAGAAACAGAGAATAGAATGGTTGTTGCCAGGGGTTGGGGTTGGGGGAAATGGGGAGATGTTGACCAAAGGGTAAAATATCCAGTTAGCAGATGAATTTCTGGGAATCTAATCTACAGCATGGTGATTGCAGTTAACAGAACTGTATTATATACTTTAAAGTTGCTAAGAGAGTAGATCTTAAATGTTCTCATGGAAAAAAAGAAATGGTATTTATGTGAGGTAATGGAGTTGTGTTAACTAGCTCCGCTGTGGTAATCATTTCACAACATGTAACATACCAACAAGTTGTACACCTTAAACTTACACAATGCCATATGTCAATTACATCTCAATAAAGTTAGAAAAAATACAGAAAACAGACTGTTGCACAACATTCAAGCAAAAATACTAGTTTTGGACTGCTTTTTCTTGAATGTAGTCGTTGTTCCTTCTTGAATCTGTTTTGTATCACATGATAGCAGACTCATACAGGCAGCTTACTTCTGATCAGGCGCAGCCAAAAAGAAGCAACTGATGGTATATGGGAGTTTAGGGATAAGCTACGAGATTTCTCCCTTTCTTCCTCTACTTTGTGAAGATTCTCCAGCAGCAACTGTGTAACTTCCACGGCTCCAACTCCAATGAGACAGAACTGGTATGGTCTGCCATTGATGATCATTTAACCTGGCCCTGGACTCCTTTACAACCCTCTCCTTAACTTTGCCTTTCCAGCATAGGGGTAAAAGTAAATTCCTGTTCCTACTAATCACTTCATTATCTAGGTGGCCCTTCTTTACTTCTCAGAAGTTTCATCACTGGTGTTCTTAATACCCTGTACTAAATTTATTTGCAAAGATTTGAAACAATTTCTATTTTATTTGTTATAGGCAAATACAGTATAATAAAATTTCCAAATATTAAAAAAATTAGAATAGACATGAAATCTCAAAATGGGGAAATATTAGCCACGTTTAGGAAGAAAATGTACTAATATTATTGGAGGAGAGAATTCAGGAATTGGAAGATAACAGTAATGAGTTTGGAAGGTATAAGACTGTGGAGAAGTTTGAACGGTGGGCTTCATGCCACAGGAAATAGGGAGTGAGTCAAAGTTCTATAAAGATTGTGCTCACTTCAGCAGCACATATACAAAGTTTTATAAGATTAATCTGAAAGTGGTAGGCAGTTTGGAGTATGTGATGGAGTGATGTCAAAGAAAAATTGCACCAGATGGTTAAACAGGCAAGGAGTACTTTACTCAAGATGATTCTGTAATAGGGGAGAGAGACTAAACTCCGTTCTGCTGAAACAAAAGGCACAGAAGTTTTTAGATGCCAGGATGAGCTGTAGGAAAAATAGTAGAGGATGCTGGGGAAGAGGTTGGTCAATATAATTAGACCATCTCTGTTTGCTTTGGCTCTTATCAAAGTTAGGCTCCTATACTCCCCACAGAGACTGGGAACTAGGGGCCGTACCTTTCTTGAAGGTTATATTTCAAAGAGCTGACTCCCAGGTCCTTGAGAAAGACACTTCTGGGTTGGAAAATTATCAAGTGACTAGGAGAAAATTTACATCTCAAAGGGGCAGAGAAAGAATTTACAATTTCAAGTCTCTTAAAGTAAATGTTTTCAGAAAAGGGAGGTTAAGGGCCTATGGTAAAGAAAAAACCTGTCTGAAGTTTAGCCAAACTGAGGGAAACATTAAGGCCATCTTGATCAGTAGTTAAAATTAACATTACCTTCAGGAAGGTTATTTTATAAAGGCATGATCTATAGGAGTAAAGAAAAGCAATGCTTTAGAAACTTTATCAGAAGAATCAAAAGTAATTGTCTGCTAGGTAGATACAGGTCAGGAATAATGAGAAAGGGCAGTTACAAGGTAAACTCAACTAATGTTCTCTGTGTTGTAGCTTTAATAAAGATGAAACACGTAGAAAAAAAATAATCCATTGGTACACGGTGAGAGCCAATTGGATGGATTGCCCAATTAGAAATACTTCTTTATTTTCTAGTCATTATCAGTCAAGGATTAACAAACCTACTTTTATTAGATATACTTCTGTCTAGGGATTGAGAAATAATTTTTTAAACCTAATCACTACTTTATTTCTGTGAGATTTTTAAAAATATACTTTGGGGAAAAGTAACGGAAGAGTGATATAGCACTAAAACATTGAAGTGAATGTCATAATAAGATCCTATCTCTCTCAATTTAAGGAGAAAAAAAGGAAGGGCAAAAGAAATGGGCAGAAAGTAAGTTGACCTACCAGTCATTGTGTCAAGTGTTTTCATATATTTATCTAATTTAATACTCACAAAACAATGAGACATAAGGAAGATATTTATCCCATTCCGTAGATGAAACTCTGTTTACAAAGTAATATATCAACCAATTGTAGAGCTGACCCTTGAGTTTAAGGCCTTACGTCTGTTGAAATGCAAGAGCCAAACCCTGCTAATACAAGGTGCTTAGAATAGGTAGACTTCAGTGAGCAGGAAAATTAGAGCATGCGTGAACTGATGACAAGTTCTGCTGATCTAGTAGCTTTGTGAGATTTGTCTAGATTCAAAGGCCCTTGCTCTCCTAAACCATCAAACTATCGGTGGTCTCCTTCTTAAACAACCAATATTTGCAGAGCTATTCAGACTTTGGGTCATGGTATTTTTTCAAGGATTAACTACTATCACTGGCTTTTCAAATTTTAACTTTAGAAAGTCCTTGCTTTTGTTGGAAGCAATGTTAAATTTTGATGCAGTTGTTTGCAGGGATGAAACTTGGTCGCCCTCTGGAGGCTATTCTCAGGTCTGACTACCATACCTTAATTTTGAGAAAGAAGTCAGGTCTTAACAATTTAACGACTCACTTTAAATGTGTGGAAATTATGTATATACATTATACTTTTTTAGAAGTTACAAAAACACTGAGTTCAAAATGCTCAAAATATTTTAAAATGCTGAATTAAACGTTTTATGGCATAGCATGTTTTGAATCCCTGTTCTCCCTTTGGAAATGGAGATGGTCATCATTCCCCTTTTATCATGCACTATCTATAATGGGACTAAAACCGTTATTTTTCCTCCCTTGTCATAGGAACCCATGGGCAATTAGTTCTATAAATTGAATGATAAAGCATATGACACAATACTATACACTCAGTTACTACCAAGATCTTTCATTTTAGGTTTAAATAAAAATTTCTAAATTTCCAATTAAAAAATTTTTTTCTTTCTCCCAGAGATAAAACATCGGAACTTACAAGAACCCTTAAAAACAGAATGGCTCAAAGGATAAAAATGTTTTGCTCCCTAATTCATTCTTTTTCAGTTTTCTTGTAGAAGGTGTATTATACCAGTTAGTGAAAATTATACAAGCAAAGTTCTTGCCACATACTGGTGACAGCTTTTCTACATAAAGTAAGCAGTTAAGGGGCTTCCCTGGTGGCGCAGTGGTTAAGAATCCACCTGCCAATGCAGGGGACACGGGTTCCAGCCCTGGTTCCGGAAGATCCCACATGCCGCGTAGCAACTAAGCCCATGCGCCACAACTACTGAGCCTGCAATCTAGAGTCCGTGTGCCACAACTATTGAGCCTGCGCTCTAGAGCCCATGCGCCACAACTACTGAAGCCTGCGCACCTAGAGCCCATGCTCCGCAACGAGAAGCCACCGCAATGAGAAGCCCGCACACTGCAACGAAGAGTAGCCCCCACTCTCCGCAACTAGAGAAAGCTCACGTGCAGCAACGAAGACCCAACACACAGCCAAAAATAATAAATAAAATTTTTTTAAAAAGTAAGCAGTTATGAGCTGCTATAAACCTACTGTTTCTTCCCTTGATTTAAATGAATTTAATTCTTTAAATAACTGAGCAGGTAGAGAATTTAGACTCAACCATTATTAGATATACCTTATACAGCCACAGTGGTATAAAAACCCTGTAACATGAAAGTGTTGTGGAGGTCCTTCTGGTCTTCTGAGACCGGGACACCCGTACCTTCATGTCCCATTTATAAATGTTCCTGTATAATGTTTGGGATGCTGAAATATTTCATGAGATAGATACACCATGCGTATTATATGCCTTCCCCATATCTCTCTCAACTACATCCCTCTAATGAGTTGGTGCAGCTCCAAGGCTCTATCCAGTAACAAGGTAGTGTCAGGCAGTGCTTGTTGTACTCACTGGCTTTTAATCCTCCAACTGCCTTGTAATCTCCTCCTTCACACCTGGATGCTTAGAAATGGCATATTTCCTGAGGAAGAGGTTTCTAGGGAGTCCTGTATACTTGCTTGACATGGGGACAGGAGGATGGAGGAACAGAAGGGAAGAAATTGGGAAGATGAACGGGGTTTTTTTATATAAATTTTTATGCCATAAAAACTATAGGTACCAAGCAAAGCAATCAGGGAAATTTATATTCATGCATTAATTTACCACTTACAATGATGAGTAGATAGAGAACATTAGATAGATTAAGGAAGTATCTAGGAGGTAAAATGGATAAGACTGATAATGGATAGGATAGGCTGATGTGAGAGCTTGAACTCAAGGATTATTGTTAGGTGCCTGGTTTATACAACTGGGTGAATGGTGTCACTACACGCTAAGACAAATGAAAATGAAGGAGGAGAGATTCGGCAGTTTAGGGAGACCATGAGTATTTAGCTTTATGTATATTTTTAATGAACAGATTTAGATGTTAAATAGGCAACTGGATTTACAGAATTCAGATTAGAGGTCTCAGGTACACAAATGTCCAAACTTTATGGAGTTGGTAACTGAAGCTGTGTGTTTCTGTGAAATCATATTACGAGTTCTAGAGTGAGAGGACATAATGGCCTAGAACCGAATTTTGAAGAATTTCAACATTTAATGTCTGAGGAGAAGGATATGTACCTGCAAAGAAGATAGAGAATGAACTGCCACAGAGATTAGAGGAAAACCAGAGGAGTTTTGGGGTCAAGGAAAATCAAGTCTCAAAGACAGAAGCAAATCCTACTTACAGGTCAAGTAACTAGGAGATAAAATTTTCACATCGCATCCATGGATTTGGAAATAACTTATGAAGTACCTTTTTTTTTAAATTTATTTATTTGGTTTCACCAGGTCTTATTTGCGGCAGGCGGGTTCCTTAGTTGTGGCATGCGAACTCTTAGTTGCAGCATGCATGTGGGATGATCTAGTTCCCTGACCAGGGATCGAACCTGTGTCCCCTGCATTGGGAGCACAGAGTCTTATCCACTTTACCACCAAGGAAGTCCCGATGAAGTACCTTTTTATTGGAGTAATTTGGGAGTGGGTTGAAGCATGAGAAGGAAGTAATAAAGTGAAGATATCAAATATAGATAAACATTTATAAACAGCTTTATGGAGGTACAACTGATGCACAAAAAATGGCACATGTTTAATGTATACTATTTGATGAGTTTGGACATATGCATAAACCCATGAGACAATTAACACAATCAAGGTCACAGACATATCTGTCCCCTCCAAAAGCTTCCTTGTGTCCCATTTTTTCTGTGTGTGGTAAGAACACTTAACACGAAATCGACCCTCTTAACTAATTTTAAGTGCTTAACACTATTGTTAACTACAGACACTCTTTGTACAGCAGATTTATCGAATTTATTCATCTTGTATAGCTGAAAATTCATACCTGTTGAACAACAGCTCCCCATTTCTCCCTTTCCCCAGCCCCTGGCAACCAACATTCTATTCTCTGCTTCCGTGAAGTCTGATTATTTTAGATACCTCATATAAATGGAATTATGCAGTATTTGTCCTTCTGTGACTGGCTTATTTACTCAGCGTATTGTCCTCCAGGCTCATCCCTGTTGCCACAATGGTAGAACCTCCCTCTTCTTTTAAAGTTGGAAATATTCCATTGTAAATATATACTACATTTTTTGAACCATGCATCTGTCGATGGACATTTTGGGAAAAGCTTCTTGACATTGATCTTGGCAACGATTTATTGGCTATGACACCAAAAGCACAGACCACAGAAGCAAAAATAGACAAGTAGATCTACATCAAAATAAAAAGCTCCTGCACAGCAAAGGAAACAACCAACAGAATGGAAAGGCAACTAATGGAATGGGAGAAAATATCTGCAAATCATGTATCTGGTAAGGGGTAAATATCCAAAATTTGTAAGGAATTCCCACAACTAAGTAGCAAAAAAACCAAATAACTCGATTAAGAAATGGGCAAAGGACTTGAATATACATTTTCCAAAGAACACATACGAACGGCCAAAACGTATATGAAAAGGTACTCAGCATCACTAAGCATCAGGGCAATGCAAATCAAAATCACAAAGAGATATCACCTCACACCTGTTAGGATGGTTAGTGTCAAAAATACAAAGGTAACAAGTACTGGGGAGAATATGGAGAAATTGGATCTCTTGTACACTGTTGGTGGGAATACAAAATGGTATATAGTCACTATGGAAAACAGTATGGAGGCTTCTCAAAAAATTAAAAATAGAACTATCATATGATTTAGCAATCCTACCTCTGAATGGATTTATGTATATATATATATATATATATATATATATATATATGTATATATATGCATGTGTGTGTGTATATATATATGTATAAGAGAACTGAAATCAGGATCTCAAAATTGCACTCTCATGTTCACTGAAGCATTATTCACAATTGCCAAGATATAGAAAAACATTTTCAAGAATTATTTTAAAAACTGTGCCTTTGAAGAAGAGATAGTGTGGTAATTAGAAACAGAAGTCAGGTGGAGAAAGGTGAGTTTGGTTTTGCTTTTCTTTTTTGCTTTACTCTTCTTTATTATTTTTCCCAATTTGGAAGATTTTAGAATGTTTAAAAAAGATAGTGGAAAAGATCCAGATTAGAGAAGGTATTGAACAAAATAAGGATCCTTAGAGAGTGGAAGGTGACACAATCCAAATCACGAGTAAGGGAATTGGGTTCAGTAGGAATACAGCTTCTGTTCTGTTAAATTACCAAAGGAGACAAAGATGGGAGCAGATGTAGTAATTCTATTATATTAATTAAGAGGAAAGTTCTCCTAATGTCTTTTCTTTTCTTTTCTGTGAATTAAAAGAGATTATCTCCTGCTATTATAGCAAATGGTGGGGACATGGCCATTTAAGAACAGTGCAATAGCTGAATCACTTTGTTATACAGCAGAAACTAACACAACATTGTAAAGCAATTACACTCCAATAAAGATGTTTTAAAAAAAAGAATAGTGCAGAGAGAGAGAACGCACTGTAGAGAGTGGGAAATGATGGGTCCAGATTAATGTAGCAGAATTAAAGGGCAATATTAAAGGATCTTTTAGGTTAGTGATCATGAATTTATAAAGGAAACAATCTAAACTATTATACACTTTACTTGGGAAGACTTTGAAAGCTGGAGATCAAGAAAAGAGAAAGCAATGGTTTGGGTTGGTCCAGCATAATTAAAAGACACTGGAACGGGGTAGGGACAAACACACTATTAGATAATGGACATTGGAATGTAAGAGAGTAAGGAGAGATACAAAGGCAGTATCAGGAGAAAGCAAGGGAGTAAACAGACCTGCTTCAAAGTACTATCATAGTGGTGGGGTATTTGAACAAGTGAACTGGAATGTGAGAAGTTATTGAAAAGGGATGGCATATTTGTGTTAATAATTTTTAAAGACTATTTCTCTTTTTCCAGCTCTGATTTTTATTTTAGAGGACTGACTCCTGAAATCTCGGTTTCCCAGGATTCACTGACAACTAGCTTCCAATTAATTTTGAGTAAAGGAAGGACTGGTGAGAGTTTGGAAGAAGGGGATAGGGGAGAACCCAGAATGACCTCTTTCTTTGAGTTGTACATACAACTGAGGCTTCGTCTCCCTCATGCGTCCAATTCCTCCTGCTCAAGGGCTTCTCCCTCCATGTTCCCAGCACCCACCAGCAGTCTCTACATTCATTACAGTTCTGCTTAGGGGATTCAGTCTTTCCAAACTCTAGGTTGCCTTCCTATTTCATTTGACTCCAGCTTTTATAACTTTTGAAACAAGCTCCTTTTACTAAAAACTACTTTCTAAACTTCCTGAAGCAGATTTCCTGTCCTGCATGAGTAATCCCAGGAAAAAGATGCTCAAGATGGGACTCTGGAATAAGGTTTTGAGCTTGAATGTACTAGTGACTCCATTGCCAATGAAAAGACAAGTGCTTCTTTCGAGTAGTGGAAGCAATACAGAAATTACCAGCAATAAATTACCAGCAATATTTGCTTTGAACATATTGCCAATTGAAGACAATACTTTTACATGTCAAGTGGCAGCTGATTTTGTCTATTATGGCAGTAATAAATAA
Organism: Mesoplodon bidens; assembly: GCF_964165515.1. Classification (NCBI taxonomy): domain Eukaryota; kingdom Metazoa; phylum Chordata; class Mammalia; order Artiodactyla; family Ziphiidae; genus Mesoplodon; species Mesoplodon bidens. The sequence goes on along the minus strand of NW_027671247.1, from coordinate 56,011 downwards.
ATATTCGTGTGGGTCAAAGCTGCCTTAATGAGGACATTTGTGCATTCTCACAAGGTAAATTTTCCTTACCTGTCATTTTGATGACTGATAATACTACTGTAAATGTACTTGGTTTTCTGAAGCTCAGAGGGTATTAATATGTTGGAGCACTATGTAAACTTAAAGAAGTCATAAACAGCATTTATCACTTTGGTATATCAAAAAAAAATAATGTCAAGATCATTCAAATCACACATTAAATTTGAGGTTTCTATTAGACATCTAAGTGAAGAGGTCCTGGAGGCAGTCAAATATGCATGCACATCTGGGATTCAGGGGAGAGTCCAGGATGCCCAAATGGGAGTGGTCAGCATATGAATGAGACTGAATGAGATCACGACGTGTAAATACAGAGAAGGAGCCTGAGAACTGAACCCTGGGGGCTTGTAAATTTCAGGGGCGGGGGGTGGGGGATGAGGAAGAACCAGCAGGGTGATGGAGAAGGAGAAGCCATTTGGGGAGCAGGAAAGCTGATATCTTCTCCCATTTACTGATCAATCCATCTCAGGAAAGGCAGGTTTACAAAGGGCTTAAGACTGAGGGTATTCGACTCAGTTGGATCTGGATTCAAATCTCCATCACAGTAAGTACAAAATGAGTTTACACTTCATATATGCCACTGGAACTAGTATAGGACCTGGAGGGTATTTGTTCAGTAGTCACTGATTGCGCATTACTGTACACTGGGCATATATTGAGTGGCAAGGGAGTTTATGAGAAAGAATAAAACAGAGGCCCTGGCCTCAGGTAGCTCAGAGTCCTGAGGCAAGGAGGAGTCCTAGAAGCCGATGATTGTCCATGACATCACAACATGATAAATTCCTGAATGAAAGTAAGAGCCATGCACCGAGAGAACAGAGGTTGAGTGATTAATCCAGCCTGCGATGGCCAGACTTAAATGTGATGGGTTTTTTTTTTTTCTCATTCACCTTTTACATGCCACTTTGCCCATAAGATTTATGACTTTTCTGAGCACCACCAGTTAACCTACATGACAGTTTATGAGAATGCTTTTCTTTAGGAGGAAAGAAGTGGGGGAAAAAATCCTCAGGATATAGACTACGGTCCTACATTTAAAAAAATGAAGTTAAGAATTACCATCTTGAATGAAAGTGAATCTATAATTGCCTCTTAGCTCACATTGACAGCAGCTGCTATGTTCTCCCACTTTTGACTGTTAGCAAATCACTCCCTGGTGTGGTTCTCCCATCACAGGCTTAACTGCCCAGCCTGTTACATCTGCTGTGGGAGGCTTCAGTGATCTTAATCTTTTTCCTTGGGCGCTGATTTACCTTGCATTTTGGGGGCAGCTTTTCTTATTCAGATAGTGAAGCCCCAAGAATGTCAGCCTTTCCCATATTGAACAACCATACATTTCTCATGAAGAAGATTTCTAGCATCTTCTGGTGGTTTTTATTTCTCCTTGTTTTCCTCTCTGTGCATTTATTCTGACTAGAAGTAAAAATTTTAGAAATAAAGTTTGCAGCTAAAGATGTCCTTCGTGAGTTTACCATAAATTCTTGCACTGAAAATTCCACAAAGGCAGATTGCAAAGCTGCTTGTAAGTCAGTGTTGAAGGCGGACTACCTTCATTCTGCAGACTTAGAACTCCTCCAGCTCTGCCTGAAGAGGGGATTTTGGAGCCAGATGAATGTTTGGATCATTGTGTCCTCCAATCCTAAAGTAACTGTACTGTAGTCTCTTTGATGGCTGGGGTGGATGACAGTGAATGTATCTGGGACAAGGCAGGAAAAGAGATGAGGGCATCATGGCTAAGTGTTGAGCACTGTCAGCTGGGATCCAAGGAGGACATTCTCTTCAACCAGCCAGGAATATACCCAGGAACCAGTGTTTGTTCTTCCCAAAACAAAAAGACCATGAAGACTCATTAAAAGAAAATAACATTAGATAAGTGTGTAGCCCTGATTCAAAAATGAAGAAAACACTAGCTTTTTCTCTTAGAAAAGATAGTGAAGGTTTATTTCCCTCGAAGGGTATATATTATTTGAAGAATAACTGCTCTTCAAAGTTGTCCCTGTACTTCAGCCTTTAACTAAAGGGACCAAGTCTCTTTTAAAGTTGGAATCCCAATGACACTGAGGACAATGGACTGAATATTTGTGTCCCCACGCCCCACTGCCAAATTCATATGTTGAAATCCTAACCCCCAATGTGATGGTAGCAGGAGCTGGGGCCTCTGGAAAGTGATTCGGTCATGAGGGTGGAGCCCTCATGAATGGGATTAGTGCCTTTATGAAAAGGACTCCAGAGAGCAACCTCGTCTCTTCCACCATGGGAGAGCACAGCAAGAAGATGGCCTTCTAAGAACTTAGAAGTTGGTCTTCACCAGGCACCAAATCTTCTTGGAATTCCCAGCCTCCATAACGGTGAGAAATAAATATCTGTTGTTTATAAGCCACCCAGTCTATGGTACTTTGTTATAGCATCCCAAATGGACTAAGACACCAAGTTTCTCCATGAGTAGATTAGCAAGGAGTTCAGTCTTCCATCTGGTTTGGCCAAGTCTCTCAATGATGTTGACCCAGTCCAAAGGGTCAGTCCTGGTTACATTCATCAGCAGTCACTGCTGAAGCCTGGCTGTGCTCCAGGGGGCAAGAGCAGACATTCTCCCCAGCCCTCCCTGTGCCCTCCCCAACTCCCCCCAATTTGTTATACTCAGTCTCAGGCATGCCACTAGCTCCCAGTGGTATAGCTCTTTAGGGGCCGAGTTCTTCACTTGATGAGTGCATGGCCATTTCCCTTGGCACACCCATAGTGTCAAGGCAGGTGGGTTGGAAGGAGGCTTCAGCATCAGCCTCATGCCCTTCCCAGAGCCAACTCACCCCTATGATGGGCTCCAGGCCCTAGGTCACTACTGTCTTACGGTGAAGGTCATTTCAGTGGCCTTGTCACAACTGTCTGTCATTGAGCCTTGTCAGGACCCCTCTAGTTCATCTGACATGTTCTGGTGACTCTGAATCTCAAAGAGACTAGATCTACAAAGCTCAATGTGAGCCATTATTGTTGGTGAGCATCATTTGCTGTCTAAGCATAAGTTCCTATTAAGTTAAACTGAATGAAATAGCAAGGAGGGGAGGAGTTGACTCTGCCACTCGCAGATGAGTGTGTGTGTGTGTGTGTGTGTATGTTGTGGGGGGAGGAACAGGCTCTAAAGACCTGAAAGCGCATTCTACTGAGGTCCAGGACTCTAATTTTCCTTCTTGTGATTTCCTAAGAGAATCTAGGGTAGGACAATACCAAGGTGTTGAAGACAGATTTGGGGTGACAGGGAAATTTTATAACCTCTAGCCGTCATCAGAGTCAACTGTCTAAAATTCTTGAACCTTCAGCCAGTTTGGGCAGAGGCCTTGCACTGCCAGAATAACAACATAGAGCACTTCTGTAAGTTTTTACAATCACGTGACAGGCCAGATAAAAATCATACAGTAGGTATGCCAGGAAACCCAGAGAGAGCTGCTAAGAGCCCTGGGAATTCTTTGGTCTATCACAAACATCAATTTTTCACAACCCAATTAGCAATGCTGAGTATCTCCTCTATGCTACACCTTTAGGGAATGGAATGCTCTGGCTCTTCCTGTGCAAGAGTTGATCACCTCCTTGGGGAAAGCAGAAGGATGCACTCCTAGAAATAAATAATTAAGACAACAGACTCTGGACAAGGCCCCTGGGCATGACCTTTAGCTACCCTGGTTACCACTGTATGACCAGCTACCTTCAGAAGGAAATGCTATATACCTCCCACATGGCCACTCTACATAGCAACAACCTGATTCCTGGCATTAAGGAAGAGTTTGCTCCTAGTGGTCAGGGCGTTTGGGTTGAGAAGTGCGATGGCAGCAGCTGGCACCCCTTCTGTCCGTTCCAGAGCCAGGGTAGACCATTTACCTAAAGGCTTTACTCCAGGCTTTACCATTCATCAAGAAGGCACAGACATCTCCCAGGAGAGGGTGGCTACTGGGCATGGAGAGCCGGGTGCCTTGTTGTAGTGAAAAACCATCTGAACAAATAAAAAGAAAAGGCTAAGTCAGGGTAGGTGGGAGCAGACACGGGCTGGCAGGGACATCTACCCTCGTATTGGATTAGAAGAGGTTGGCCATCTCCTGGGAGAGTCAGGTAGGTATTTCTTACAAAAAGCAAAGTCCCCCAGTTTCCTACAGGGCTATGAGCAAAAGTGCTGTTAATTATGTTAATTACAATAACAGAGCCCTTCAGTTCTCAGGAGAGCTTTTCATCTTCAAAGGTACTCCAGGACGGAGCATTACCGGTTGACACGAAAGTCTCTGGAGTTTCAGAACTGACGTCTGAAGTCCGAGGGGCCCTAGCTGTGTGGGACAGGCAATGCCCAAGGAATTCTCTTGCTTCAGGGTGGGGAGCAGGTCAAGGCAGGGTTATGTGTCCAGAAACTGGCCCTTGCCTCCCTGAAATTGGACAGGCAGGGAGATGGAGTGTCAGCCTCAGTCCAGTTCAAACAAGTCCTGCCCCCTATATAGGGGTTGCCAGATAAGTTCAGTTAAATTTGAATTTCAGATAAGCAAAAAGTACACGGATGCACTATACAATTATTTGTTGCACACACACACACACACACACACACACACAGCCCCTGCGCAATCAGAGACTGGGCTTCCTACCCAGAGACTCCTACCTGAGAGCTCAGTGAGTCGGGACGTGTTCCCCCAAAGCCACAGGGAACAGGTGCTCTCCAGACCTGCCCAAACCCAGTCTCTTTCCCACCCACCTGTAGGAATGCGAGAAAGTCCTCCTTTCAGGGATTCAGGACTGGACTGCTGGGCAGACAGTCCAGCCTTCCCAACTCCCTTATTTGCCTTGGATTTGTGGATGAAACAACCTCAGGGATGGAATGTCTCAAGCTTCCCTTCCCTCCCCTCTTTCCTTCTCTACACACTGATATGCACCCCACCACTCTGTAGCTTAAGGGAGAAGAAGCCCGTGGCCACCCACCCACCCCCATCGCCCTGAACTGCTGGAATAGAAATTCCTCTGTGACAAAACCCAGGGAGAAATGGTCCCTGGGCTGAGACGAGCTTTCTGCCTAGGCAGTGGAATCCAGGCCACCAGGACGGGTCTGGGCCTGAGCTAGAAACACCTCTGGTTTCCCAGGCTGGGCGGGAAGGGAAGACAAGCTGGCACTTGCCACAGCGCAGAATAGCAACTGGGAGTTGGCCATGCCTGCTCTGAAACAGCGAAACTCTTGGGGCCTCCAGACACTGAAGCACTTAGAGAGAGGTTCCCCGGCCCCTAAACCTCCAGATCCAGCCCCTGGGTTCAGTCAGTCAGGGTCAAGGACAGAGCATCTTGCCTTCTTCACGCCCCCAGGACAGACACATGGTCATGCACATTCACATCCTGGGATATTACTTCAGGCCCGTGGGCAAGATTAACATTCCAAAGCTTGGGTTCCCCTCCATGACCTAATGCAAAGGACACAGGGGCAGGCAGATCGGGCCTGGCCAGCTTCCTACTCACCATTTACCAGCTGCTAATTTATCCATTTACCTTGGATAAGACTCTTTTAAAGATTAAATTTAAGAAAAATCCCCCGATGGACTTGAAAATAAATCCACTTAAGGAAAATGAATGTGTGCAAGATGAACTGACTGGCCAGCAATGCAGTGCGTGGGATTCCAGCACAGAAAGCAGAGCACTGAGCCGTGACTGTGCCTTCAAATACAAGCTTCTGGAAAGAGTCCAGAAATTGGTAAATTACTCCCAGAATTGTAGAGAGGAACAACAGCTTTCCCCTGTGAATTGTAATAGTTGGCAAAACATGCTAGGGTTTCCTTCTCTCCTTATCCTTTCTGCATAAACTGAAAGTGTATGAATATATGAATAAAATGGGACACAGTTCATGGGCATCATTCAAATCATTCCCTGCCAATTATGGGAGTCTGTTGAACACTGAACAACAAATGTTTCTTGACTGACTAAACTATTGTCTGATTTGATGAAGGGAGGAAGAGAGGAAGAAAGAGGGAAAGGAAGGAAGGATTGATTTTATGGCAACTGAGTAGATCTTAGCAGAAATCCTGACTCTGATGTTAGAAGCCTCAAACACTGATATTCTATTTCCCCAAATCCCCCTTCACTGGCTCTATTGTTTTCCCACCTCTTTTCTTTCTTTCTTCAAAATTAATCTTTATTGGAGTAGAGTTGCTTCACAATGTTGTGTTAGTTTCTGCTGTACAGCCCCCCTCCTTTCATTTCTATGTATGCAGCAGCCATGAGCAGCTCTGCTAATAATGTTTGCAAAAGAGTGAACTAGATCAGAAAAAGCCTGGTAGCTACCTGGTACCCCTAGGGATTTAGTCATCCAGGATCCTGGACAGCAAGATCTGGTGGGTCTTGTTTGGATGTGAAAGACCCAGAAGGAACTGCTGCTGCTAACAACTCAACGTTTTACAGATGTCACTGTGCTGGGGAGGGACAGGTGGCGAGTGGGCTGCCTCATCTCTGATTCCTAGGTCTGAGTGAGATAAGAGAGGGAAAACAGTCCCAGAGGACGGCATCAGAAGTTTCCCAGGAGCGTGAAAATCAAGTGGAGCCACACACAGGCCATCTGAGCCGTCCCCACATCCTGGATAGGGGATGGGGGTGGTGTAAGGGGCTGACGAAGAGCTGTTTCTACTCTTCTACTCTTAGTCTACCTTAATCCATCTTTCTCGCGAGACGTTTTGTCTATTTCCAAGTTCAGAGATTTGAACTTGAACCTGAGTGTGGCCACTTCCCGTGTCATCTATTGTCCTCCATGAGCCTCAGTTTCCTCAAGCGTACAATACGAATACTAATAACTAACACATACATATACATTTAGCAAACATGTCTGAACACCTACTGTGTGCCAGGCTCTGTGGCAAGCACTGAGAACACAGTGGAAATAAGACAAAGTCCCTGTCCTCCTGGAGCTTACTTATACTCCAGGCAGAAGCCCCCAGAGGGCAGCTCCTATGCGGGGTTTTATATACAATTAAAATTTTATACGTAATCAAAATTTTTAAAAGCTTGTTGCAAACATATAAAAAATTGGAAGATTTTATATAAAAATCTAGATTTCCCAGTGGCAAAACTGGGCCTGTCTTTCTGTACAGCAACCATCAGCCAGAACTCTGGCTGCTTCCTTTACAAGGAATGCATGCTTTCCAAGTAGACACAGTCCTCAACATTCCCGGACACTCTTACCTTGTTAAAGCTTAAACAATATTTTTGTTTACTTGTTTGTTTACCTAAAACCCTTCAATGTTCCCTCACTGTAAATAGGAGAAAGTCTAGCTCTTTGATATGACATTCCATTCAAGGCCTTCCAGATCTGTTTCCTGCCTAATGCATCCCTATAAATGCTACACACCAGTAAACTGCAGTTTCCTGACCCTCCCATGTGGTACCTCTGAACCTGTGCAGTGCTATTTTCTTTGCCTAAAATGTCCTTTGTTTCTGTTTTTCTCTCCAGATAATTAATATTGACATTTAAGGGTCATCCTAAACACCTCCCTCTTCCTTTGTGCAGGCTTCCTGTGAGGAAATGCCCAGAGGGTCACATGGTCTGGAGACCCATAAAGATGCAAATGGTCCACTTGAGACCAAAAGGGAATCAAGTGTTCTTTATCTTATGGTTGGGCCCAGGGACCTTCCAATTGGTGGCAACTTGTAAAAAGCCTCAGCTTTCCCAATAAGTGGGGACAAAATATAAACATTAAATGAAATAATGTCTGTAAGTGAAATTAGACAATACTTTTAAAAAAATTGAATGGAATTATTGATGCTGGATAAGTAGCAGCTATTATTCCAGTTGTTATTATTATTCAAAGTGGAGGCCACTTCATCAAGGATGATAGGTCAGCCGCTGCCAAGTGTGTTCAGGGAAGAAGAGTCTGTTAGGGCTACAGGGTAGCAGAATAGTAAGAGATGTGATTGGACAAACAGAAGAGGGCCAGCAAGGGGCCTTCCAACTCATCTCCCTGCTTGGCCATTTTCTCCTTTCTCTTTATTTTAAACACAGCAGCCAGAGTGATCCTGCAGAACAAGTCACCCCACGTCACTTTTCTGCTCAAAGCCCCTAGTGGCCCCCTATCTCTCTCAGAGTAAAAGCTGCAGCTATTAGATCTCAGATCTCACATCCCAGCCGTCTCCCCTCTCTCCTCACTCTGCCAGACACTGGGCCTCATTCTGACCTCCCTGCTCATCCTTTAAAGTGTGCTCTTACCTCAGGGCCTTTGCACTTGCCAGCCTCTCTTTCTGGACCCATATTCCCTCTGCTATCCCCAGGGTTCCCTCCTTCATTTTCTTAGATCTTTACTTAGATGTCTTCTTCTTGCTGGTTAGTCTATCTAAAATTTTACTTCTCCCTCGCCCCCTCCACTTCCTGACCTGTTGCCTTATTGCTCTTAGAACTTATCACCAACTAACATGCTTTACTTGTGGTACTTGTTTATCTTGGTTATTGTCTATCTCCCCCACTAGAATATAAGCACTATAAGAGCAGAAGTTTTTATCTGTTTCTCATGCTCACTGCTGTATCCCCAGCACCTAGAACAGAGCCTGACCCATCGTAGACATGCAATAAACATTTGTTGGATGAGTGAATCAAGTTTCTTGATTCAATAAACATTGGGAAATCACAGAATGTTTTTGACCAGAAGAGTAAACCGATCAGAGCTCACAAAGGGGCTTAGGATAGATTAGGGTAGGGGATAGGATGGGGCCACAATAGTAGAAGGATACACATGGGAAGGTTGAAACAGAGGGCTTCAGTGGGAATAAAAGAAAACAGTAGGAGGCAGTAAGTTTCATGAGGGCAGGGAGTTTGTCTGGCATATAAGAGGCGCTGAATAAATATTTACTGAAGGATGAATGAAGGAATGATGCTTGTGTCTCATGTGGGATGGGCCCAGGGCTCTGGTTTGGGTCTGTCTTAGAAAAGATATAAATCCTTTTTGATCTTGACTCGGATGCGCTCGTGGTCAGGGCTGACACGAGATCAACACTGAACTCTTCTATCTGTATGTACATCTTCCCTTTCTTCCTGGATTGGGCTAACCCTCCCTGGCATTTAGTCACCTTGTAGGCCTCAGTTCAACTCAGACAAATTGGGATTCAGACTGTGGGAATTGAGGAGGGGGGTCGAGCTGTAGGTGTCTAGGAGCAGCATCCAGATCGAATGACCTGTTTGAATGCTATGCAACCAAAGTTTTAAGTGATGTGGAGAAATTAGTGTGGAAGGCAGCCCATAGTGTGGAAAATCAGTGTGCCAGTCCAGAGCCCCTCAAGAGAGAGGAAATCCCTGTGGACACCATCTTTACCTTTTCTGCAGAACGATAGGTAATGGAATAGGAGGCTAATCTAGGTTGAGGTTGTGTGTATGGACACTGTTAAGAGAAAGTTCCCACAGTGGAGGGGTGGAGGGATGGAGGGTACTTGGTCAAAGAACCTCTCATTCATGCCCTCCCTTGTCTACCCTTTAGTTAGCTACCTCTCCTCAAAGGAATTACTCACTAGGCTCTGATATCCACACTTGGACCTTGCCCCTAATACAATCAACAGAAATGAGGTGCTTCACATTCTCCCTACCCCAAGAATAAATAATACAGTAACTCATTTCTGAACTCTTCAGGTTTTAATTAAACCAATGCCTGGTGACCAGAACTGTGCCAGATCCTTGCCTAAATATGGGAGGTGCAGCAGTTGAGAAAACATACATTTGCTGCTTCACTTATTTGTTGCTTTACTTATTTCATTGAATCCTTCTGTCAGTCCTGAGAAATAGGCAGTATCCTCATGCATGAGTTGAGTAAACTGAGGCCCAGCCAGCTCACACAGCTAGGAATTGAAAGAGGGGAAATCTGAGACAACTTTTGACTAATTCCAAAGCACACGTTGTTTTTCTGAGGACGTCAGTGCTGCCTCTATAAGTTACTTGTAGAACTAGGAATTGTTAGAACTAGAAGGTGATTGTGGCATTTGTTCAGCTCCTTCAGATAAAGGGGCTCAGGCTCAGACAGAGACGGTGACAAGCTCTGCTGTCACCAAGTACCAAAGAAAGATCTGACACCCAGGTCTCTCCTGAGTCCCAGGTGCTCTTGCGTCTTTCTTTAAAAAAAAAAAAACTTATAATAATACTTTTCTTAAATTTTATATATATCTGCTTTAAAAATTAAATAGTACTGAAAGCTTTATAATCAAAATATCAGCCCTCCCCACTCCTTATTTTTGTTAACATAATATTTCATCTCCTAATATTTCCTGTTGAAATCTTTCATCCATCTTATCTCCTCGCCTGTGCTTTTGTCCTCTCTTAACCTTGTGGGTTAAAAGCTTTTTTTTTTTTTTAATTCCTTCATTGTCATTTTACTGGAATGGCCTGGGGAGGGAGACATGATAAAACACATTTGGTCAATCAGTCTTACTGAACAGAAGTCCAGTTTTTCGCCTCACTGACCCCCAATGATCCTGTATCCCCAGATAACTCATTTTTCTGAAGTCAACATATTCTCCATTGCTCGTGCATATCACCCTGCCCCTAGCCCTGTGCCAGGAGCTCCTGACTTACAGGAGTTCCTGTCTGGCCTGTGCCTTGCTGCCCTCAAGGACTTGACTGAGGCCTGGAGAGAATGATTTACAGGAGGAAACAAAAAGCAGATAATAGCAGTGAGAAGCCCTCCCATCCACACAGCACTTGTCCAATTTCAGAGAGCTTTCATATCCACGATCTCATATCATAGCCATAGATAATCAAAGGATAGGTAGTTTGGTGCTGACCAAAGTCAAAATCAGGACACTGCTCTGTCCCAACAGGGAAACATATTTGAAATCAGGACTATGAACCCTCACGTTCATGGTACTTGTAACTTCTTGTTTGGCTCTTTTATCTGCAGGTCCAGTGACAACTTTCTTTGCCAGGGGAGATGGAAGTGGGCTGTTAGATTGGTGCTGAAGGGAAGAAGTTGGAGGGAGGGCCCCTGGTGGGCAGCGTATTTCCAAGGGAGTTACTGAGCTTTCTTTTTCCTCCTCCTCCTCTTATACAGATCCAAGTTTGGAATAAAGAAAGCTGCTTCTCTGAGAACACTTACCAGTGCTCAGCTGGGTCCAAGGATAAGAAGAGAGTCAGAAACAAGTAATTCTGAACACGTTAGTGGAGAATTCTCCTAAAGTCCCAGGCCAAAGTCTGTTTCATTGTCTGGGTTGGAAAGTGAGATAGATTCATTTATGGATTTCTGCTGCAGCTTCCGTTGCAGAAAGCTCAGTGATTCTAGGATTTGGATTGCATTCTGGGATGCAGTCTATGGAGGGTAAGGGGACAGAGGAAGGGGCAACAGCAATGTGCACTACAATTTAGGTTGTTGTTCAGGCAATGTGTTAGGCCCATCGGTGGCCCCAGTACCTTGAAACACTTGATGGAGCCAGAGATAAGCCAGGGCCCAGAAAGGACTTGCGGTAGACCTGGTGGGTTCCAGAATTGCCTTCCAGAGGCTGGCTGGGGTCTGAGTTCCTCTGAGAGAGCACAGAATTGGATTGTTTAGCTTGAAGTCCCTACCCCTTCTTCAGGAGCTCCACTGACATGCAGCCCAGTCTCTGAGATTATTTGCTGTCACTGATTCCAGGAACACTCTCCACTGTACCGAGCCATTGGGAAAGGTTCCAGTTGCCATGCCCTCTACTCTGCCAAGAAGAGGGTGGGATTTGGGTCACATTTGGGCTTTGGGCTTTATTGTCCTATGTTTGATATTGCAGAGACCAAAGCCACAGGGTGGTGAAAAAGACCCCTCCTCACCAGGTAAGAGTTGCCTGGCAGCCAGAGAGGGAAATTCCCTGATTCCCTGTAGTTATGAATCACGGCCTCTGTGCTCAAACGTACATCCCACTGCCTGAAACTCAGACTCACAAGTGACTCAGTAATGCCTCACCTGAGCAGGGACGGAGGGCAAAATTCTGGGAACACTGCAGGCTCAAGCCACACTGGGGAAGTCTGAATCCCGTGAGAGCTCTTTTGAGAACATAGAAGAACTGATTCCTCTAGAGCCCTTGCAGAGACTCACAAGATGTTCTTATTCCTCAGACCAAGCAGATGAGGTATGTCTCAAGCAAAGGAGACTTCAGGGTAGCCTATTGCCAGCTCTCATCATTTGAAGAGCCAGGAGTTTCCTCCTGATCTCTACCTTAATTCCTCCTGCTTTATTCCCTTTCACTGATTCTTCAGTAGGGTGACACAGGAGTTGTTCACCATAATATCGACAGTGTCTAGATGCATGGGTAACTTAAAAAAAAAAATTAACAACCAGGGCAGCACAGTCAGAATAGAGTCTGGCTGGGATGCTGAACAGGGTCCAAGTGGGAAGAGCTCTGGGCTTGGGTTCTAGTCTTGGCTTTGTGGCTAATTTGCTATGTGACCTTAAGCAAATCACTTGACCTCCTTGGGCCTCAGTTTTCTCACCTTTAAAAAAGGGATATTTGGACTAGAGGTTGCAAACTCATATGCCTACAGAATCGGGAAATTAAAGTAAATGAGTGAATCCAATATGATGGGGTTGTCCTGACTGCTACCTGTAGACTCCCTCTAAATGGGCAGCTGCTGCCTGTTGGAAATGCTGACCTAGGCTGTCCAGAGCATTTGACTCTTCAAGAGATGCTAAGGATCTGGATGTTTATGTGAAATCTCCCAATGTTTAAAAAACTGTGTGGGGGACTTCCCTCGTGGCACAGTGGTTGAGAATCCTCCTGCCAATGCAGGGGACACAGGCTCGAGCCCTGGTCCGGGAAGATGCCACATGCCGTGGAGCAACTAAGCCCGTACACCACAACAACTGAGCCTGCATGCTGCAACTACTGAGCCCGTGTGCTGCAACTACTGAAGCCCATGCACCTACAGCCCGTGCTCTGTGACAAGAGAAGCCACCGCAATGAGAAGCCCATTCACCGCAACGAAGAGTAGCCCCCGCTTGCCGCAACTAGAGAAAGCCCACGCGCAGCAACGAAGACCCAATGTAGCCAACAAATTTAAAAAAAGTAAAAAACCAAAAAACGTGTGGGTCAAACAAACATCTCTAAACCAGTTTCATCCCTAGACTAGAGGATTTGAAGGGCCCTCCCAGCTCGAATTTTCTGATTCTAAACTCTGTGTCTTCCAGGGAATTCCCTGGTGGTCCAGTGGTTAGGATTTGGAGCTTTCACTGTTGTGGCCCCGGGGTTCAACCCCTGGTCAGGGAACTAAGATCCCACAAGCCACACAGAGCAGAAGAAAAAAAAAATGTGTCTTCCAAAGAAGATCACTAAGAAATCACCTTAGTTATGGTAATTTCAGCTACTGGAAAAGTGAATGTCCATGTGTGCACTCATACTCGTATGCCATTGGGCTTTTGGCTCCCCTCAAATGACACTCTCCTGGTGGTCTTCCTCCATCACACACACCTGCAGTGGATTGTTTGCTTGGTCTCAGGAGCCCAGCCCTGGACCTGATGGAAGATATGGCTTGTCCGGTGAGCTCATCAGCAGTAATAGGCTGGCTGTGCTGACGACATAGCCCTTCCCTTCCCCTAAGTGAAGGGAAGAGTGGCCACAAGCAGTGACTGAGACAGAGGCTGCCTGAGTCAGGATCTGGGCCTTGCTGCCTTCCCAGGCCTTTGCTAGCTATGTCCCTAGGCTGAATTGAGACTAGGAATCAAGTCCACAGTATTACCAAATCTGGAGCTCTCCAACCCATCTGTATTAGTTTACTAGGGCTACTGCAAAAAAGTAGCACAGACTGGCTGGCTTAAACAACAGAAATTTATTGTCTTACAGTTCTGGAGGCTAGAAGTCCAAAATCAAGGTGTCTGTAACGTTGGTTCCTGCTGAGGACTTTGAGTGAGGAAAGGATCTGTCCCAGGCTTCTCTCCTTGGCTTGAAGATGGCTGTCTTCTCCCTGCGTCTCTTCACATCATCTTCCCTCAATGTCTATCTGTCTCTGTGTCCAAATTTCCTTTTTATTTTAGAATGACACACGTTGTATTTGATTAGGGCGCACTCTAATGACTGCATTTCAACTTGCTTACCTCTGTGAAGACTTTATCTCCAAGCACGATCTCATTCTGAGATCCTGCAGGTTATAGGACCTGAACATCTGAATTTGAGGGGGACACAATTCAGTCATAACGCTACTCCATCACGGTCTCCCACACATTGCTTTAAACTCCAAAACCTAAGTACCCTGCTTATGCCCCTTCTTACCTGTGACAGCCTAGTGCTTCCACATCTCATGTGCTAGTACACAGCTCACCGTAAGCATGCACTTTACGTGGACCGGAGTTCTCTGCAGTGGGAAAGGTGAGAGAACTTTTATCAAGCATCTGTTAAGGGACATACAGGCCTTGGATTTCAGGTAACAGTAGATGTCTGTTTCTTCCATGAGGCAATGCCAATATGGTACTTTTTATCCTCACACCAATAAAAATGGTATTCATACTGCACTTGGAAAGTGCCAAATACTGTTCCAAGCACTTTATATGAAGTAATTTTTTGAATGCCCACAACACGCCTTTGAGGTGGGTACTATTATTTACCTCCTTCTACAGATAAGAAACTGAGGCCCAGACAGCTTAAAAAACTTGCCCAAGTCTGTAGTAACTGGTGGAGTTGGATTTGAATCTCAGTAGTTGGCTCCAGAGGCCATGCTTTTAATCATTACCTGATAGTATTTGGAAAAGGCAGGACTATTATTCTCATTGACTAGATGAGGAAACTGAAACTGAGCAGCTAAGCAACTCACTCGGGGTCATAGGGGTAAAAGGCAGAGTGAAGGCAGAATTCCTGCCCTGTAAGCCACGGGTCTTCCCTCAGAAGGGACCAAGTGTCCCGAGTCCCTCCCTTCCCCATACCCCACTCCACTTATACAGGCCCACAGGTATTAGGGCCAACACAGAATCTCTAAATCCTTATTTGTAGTTAACTGTCTCCACATCGCAGGGGGATTCTGGGGCATGAAGGAAGGGAGGCACCTTCTCGACTTAGATCTAAGTCTTTTCGACTTATTTTTCCTCCCAGTCGCTTCCAGTTCAGAAGACCACTAGCCCCAAGGGGTCAGGTCTAGACCCCAGTCCCGGAAGTTTCTCAGCCCGGATTAGAAGCGGGGGAGGGCGGTGGGGAAGGGGCTGGTGGGGTGCTGGGCTGCCCAGGAACACGGAGTATCATATTTCTCGCAACCCGCCAATCCTGAACGCGGGGGGGGCGTGGCCACACCTGGGAGGCGTGGCCGGACGGCAGATGGGTCCGCGGCGTCCCGAGGCGAGGCGCTGACGTGAACTTGGCTCACCTGGGCGGGGAAGGTGAGGGCCGCTGTGGGACCGGGAGCGGAGCCTGCAGTCCCTACCTGCGCAGAGCCAGGTGTTGCTTGCCCAAGCGGCCGAGGAGAGCAGTGGCGACGGGTGATCCTAACTGGGGACTTGGTTCGGAGGGACGTTCGCTTCTGGCAGCCGGATTGAAGAAAGGTGGGGACGCCAACGTCTGGAGCCTCGCTTGAGGGAGGGAGGGAGGACACGCCCGCCGGTGAAGAAGCGTCCCCTCCAGAGTTTGTGGGGGTGAGGAAAGCTTGCTTAAGGACATCTGTTTGTTTGGGGATAGCCTGTAGGGCTGGGTGCCCATCGCTCTGCTTCAGGTAGCTTTCGGGCGGTCCTAGCCCGGGGGGGGGGCGCTGGGCCCTTACCGACCCCCTACTTCTGTCGACTCCCTTTCCCTCCCGCCCAACTGGAGTGTGACGCTCTCGGGCCCCTACCCACCAGCCGTCGGGGAGCGCTAAGGCTCCTCCACCACGCTGGTCCTCCCAGCTCACCGCTCCGCAGGCCCCTGGATCCCGAAGAGGGGATTTCCCAGGCCGGCCGGCGCTTGATCTTGGTGGGTGTTTTGGGAAATTGCGCGTCGGGCCGGCCAGTAAGTTTAGCCAGTTTGTTTCCTCTCCTGGGATTTGTTTAGCACAGTCAGGCCCCTGCCCTGGGCCTGAGAGACACCCGTGAATTTCCAAGTAGCGAAGCTACGTGCTGGCGAGGGCGGCGCCGGGCGTGGTTGCTCTGGGGGTGAGGCCCTCTTCGCCTGAAAGGGCTGGAGGGCTGGTATAGAGAAGTGGGGAAAGTCTTCCAGGCCTGACTGGAAAGCAGGCCCAGGGTGCCACTGTTTACAGGGAGCCTGCTGTGTGGTAAAGGGGTCATCCCTACCCCAGCCCTGCTCTCTTGGTGGATGTCAGAAGTGGAAGCCAGGGAAGGGAGAGGAAGAAGGCGTTTGAGTAGGGGTTGGTGAAAGCTGATGCCGACCCAGGAGAGTAGTTTTCAATGTTTGTCTACTGGGTGAGAGCAGCACCTCTACCCTGTAGCTCCCTGTCCAGCCGCCAACTTCAATCAAGCAGGGAGGCAGGGTGTGGGCATTATGGCTAGAGGCCCAGAATTTACCCCTGAACAGGGCTAAACTAAACGGAGGCAAGACTGGGGAACTTGGAAGATGGCATTTCAGGTCTCTCCAGGAGGAAGGGAAAAAGCAGGACCACTCCGGAGGCCTGTCTGCAAGAAATGAGGGTGTGTGTTTTACTCTGAGCAAAACCACTGACGACTGAATCTTGGCTTTGGGGTGGCCGTGTTCCTGGAAACGAGTCTGGGCAGGGGCTGCAGAGGCGGCAGTACAGGTGTTTGTAGGGGACCTGTTCCCTGGAATGGGGGTGTGAGATCGGATGGTTTATGCCTTGGGGAGGTTGATAGTGTCCCTGCTCAGTGCCCAGTATGAGGGGAGTGGATGGGTTAAATCTTTGTTCTTTGGCTAGTTGAATACCTGTTGGAGACACAGGCCTTGAATTTGGCTGTGATGGCAGCTAGAGATGCCAGAGCTGAGTTAAAGTAGGCTAAGCTTGTTCTGTGGGCGTTGGGATTTGGGTGGTGAGAGTGTTCTGAAAGAGAACTCTGGTTTAGGTGTGTTTAAGGGTGGGTGTCATGCAGTCTCCTCCCTAACCACTTCGTTGGCCCTGCATGCTGCTTGGATCTTTGTTGATGTCTTTCATTTACTTTCTTGGTGTATAGAAGAAGGGAGGGACTTAGAAGGCTGGGTGCAGTGGCAGGATGTGGTACAGCACACTCTGACTGAGCAGTGTTGGGTCCAGGCCCCAGATAAAACACTTTGCTGTGCCTCAGTTAACCCAGCTGTAAAATGGGGCTGATAACAATGGGGATGATCATTTCATTATGAGGATGAAATCAGACACGTTAAATAAAAGCTCATGAAAAAACTGTTAAGCCTATGTAGGTAGAGGATTGTTGTTACCATGGTTTCATTAGCTGAAGGCCATCATCTTTTATATCTCCCAGTGACCAAGAAATGTCTTAGCTTCCTGTGGTTAAAAAAAAATACTACTTGTAGTGTTTTGTTTTTAAGTTGTGAATCGACACACGGCATTGTAGGAAAATGTGAATCGTATATAGAAGTACTTAGGCAGGTATAAAATTCACCCACAGTCCTATCACCAGGTAACCACTAAGAACTTCTTGTCGCATCGATGTATTATTTGTTTCCCTTTCAAAAATTCTCTGTGCTTATGTACACAAGTGCGCGTCCAGTTACAAGATGGAGATACTACTATACAGTCAGTATTGTATGATGCCTTTTTCCCCCTTAAGTACATATTTAAACATTTTCCCAAATCCAGTAAAAATTCTTCAGATGCCTCGATGTTAATGGCTACTTGCTATTGCAACCTATGAATGTCTAATTAGATATTTTTCTCTGTGATCTTGGTTGCTTCCAAAGTTTGCCTCTCTGCCTGTTCTTATAGTCTTAGGTGCTGGGTGGCAGGTGGAGGAGATCTCGGTGGACTTTCAGAAGGTGGAGAGGGTTAGCTGTGATGGAGGTGGGGCATAGAGGAGGAGGAGGCTGGGGCAGCGTTGCTCCTGTGTACTGCCATCTTGGGAGAATGCTGAGAACACAGGGCTCTAGATCTTAGTCATCGACTTCTAAGGGTGGCTGCCTCTCCCTCCCCATCACTCTGTGCAGTTCCTTGCGTTGGCCTGGTTGCCTTAATTTTTTTTGATGTGCTGTGGATCAACTAGGATAAGCCCTTTTCTTCAAAGCCCATGATCCGTCAAGAGGTGGATTTCACGTGTCTGCCAGGCCTCGACACAAGACTGACCAATATTGCAACAGAAATTCTCGAAAGCCCCTCACTAGGTGGACCAGTTTGCTGCCCATTTCCCTGTTCTCTTTGTTCTTCCCTTACCCCATCCCCCTTCCTGCAGGCCAGGACTGAGGAAGAGAAGGCTAGAACTTGCCCTGGGGAGAATATGCATTCCCTCCTCCTTATAAGGTAAATGTTCTCCATGGTTTGATAGCTTGACTTTGCAGTCCTACAGAGCAACCTACACCGAGGCCAAGAACATGGGGGTGGGGGGCACTTGAGTACCGAGTGCTACCTCACCTACCCACTGTGAATTGCCCCCAGGGGGGAAGGTTTCAGTTGCAGAACTTGGTAATTGGGTCAGAAGGCTCAGGTGAGAGCAGGTCCTGCCTTGCTCTTAAAGTGCCAGTGACCGAGCTGGGTTTGAGTTTTCCCATTTGTTGGGAGCCTGGCTGGGGAGAGAAGTGGCCTTAGGACCCACCCCTTAAGCTAAGTTCCTCCGAGGGGGAGCCTTCGGGGGAGCCTTCGGCTGACTCAGCTGGTTTGGGTTCTGAACCGCGATCCAGGTGGGAATCTTCTGGGTGGGAAGGTGACTTATTTATCTTCCTTTTCTCAGGTCAGTGGATGTTTGAGCAATTCCAATGTGAATTTCTTCAGGAAGTCTGATGAGAACATTGTGTTTAGTAACTAATGTCGCCCTTGTCACACAGTAGCTGACGGACAAATATCTGTTGAATGAACGTTCTTTTGCAGGCCTGTCTTTCTCACCCGAAGTAAAAACAAAGAGAAAGGAGAACGCCAAAAAATCTAAACACAACACCCCGGGCAAACACTTCTCTGGTAACTGCTTTTTCCTTTAGGCACCCAATCTGGGCAGGCCTTTGTTTCCCCGCTGTGAGTGCTGGCCGCTGCCACCAATATTATCTGCTACGCTATGCCCTTTATGAGAATCAACTGCAGACTTTACCCAGGCTGTCTCCAGCAACCAATCCGTTCAATTCAGCCTCTGTGGGGAGGTAAACAGACCCAGGTGAGGAGGCTGTCCCAGCAGTACAGAGCTTGTCTTATGACTGGTTTTAGTACTCTATAGGGTTAGGAACTGTGGTATTTGATCATTCTAGGGCATCTTAGCTTTTCCAGACTCAGATACAGGAGAGGGTTCTTACACTTTGTCTCCAGTGCTCCCAAGCTTTCTCCTAGACAGTGGATTGTCGTGGGGATAACCAGCTCAGACCCCCACATCCCGCATTTTTTTTTTTTTTTTTGGTGCAGAAACTTTGGGTGGCCCAGAGAAAGGAAAACTGACTTGAGGCCCAGCTCTCAGATCCCTGTGGATACACTGCCTGCTCATCTATGTAAGTGAGGACTTTGGAACCAGGGACCATCCCTCGCCTACTTCTCTCTCATCCTGATGGTGTCATTTCTTACTAAAATATTTCTTACTAAAATATTCCCATTCACCTTAGTTGTCTAAAAAGAGAACATGCTTCAAGTTCTTGCCTATATACCTGCTATTTCCGTAACTTTTTTCTTCCTTCTCCCGAGATGAGATTGAAAAGAGCAGTTTCTCTTCTCTTCCCTTGGTACTTGCGGAAGGACTGTTTTCCAGCAGGGATGACATCATCTCTTTATTTTTCTGCCTCCGGATTTAAATAGAAGAAATGTGATCTACTTACGTGATAAGTCTGATTTGGCTAGAGCATGAAAAATAAATGGCTTTGGAATAAGAATCAAAAGAACCTTTTAACCCGTTTTCTCTTCTTCCCCACCTGGCACAGTTTATTCCCATATTTAGTTTCTTTGCTGTAATCTAATGGAACTGTAGCTCCCCCTCCCCCCAACCCAGATCATGGCTCTCCACCCCCGCCGAGTTCGGCTGAAGCCCCGGTTGGTGGCCCAAGTGGATAGTGGCCTGTACCCTGGGCTCATCTGGCTACATAGGGACTCCAAACGCTTCCAGATTCCCTGGAAACATGCCACCCGGCATAGCCCCCAACAAGAGGAGGAAAATACCATTTTCAAGGTCAAGGTATTCTTTTACCATCTGACTTGAAGTGTTTTCCAGTTCTCTCAGACCTTTCTGGATTTTTGTTCTTCTGTTTTCAATTTTGGCTTGAAGAAGGTACTAGATCCAAAATGCTGATGCAACAAAAAGTATGTTTATGATGGGGGTTGGGGGCAAACTTAGCAGGCATAGTAATTTCTCTTTTGGGGGCATGTCTGTTATGGTTGAGGCCATTTATTCTTTCCCATTGGTCAAAGCTACTCAACTCACATCCCAAGGGATCCCAGGTGTGATTGGCTAAACTCCTGTAAGTGTGTGTATGCTGTGTATGTTGTTCTAGAACTCCCAAGGGTCAGCCAGCAATCAACCCTTCATTCGCTCAGGGCTCTTGCTCTGGCCCGGGAATGGCTGTCCAGATCAGGGCAGAACTCCTGAGTGTTCGCAGGCTCCTAACAGCCTGTAGAATGGGTGTCGAGGGCCCTTTGCAAGTTTTTCTTTTGATGTTAAAACCTTTTGCCCCATCCATAACCTCCGCTTAAAAATGAAAGGCGATTTAATTACAGGTTTTTATTCTACAAATATGTTTTCTTAACTGAAGAGTAGCTCTGATGTGAGAGTTATTTTGCTTCACTGAAACTAAGATTGAATCACGTGGCATTTCATAAAATGTCAGTGAAACCAAAGCCTAAGACAGAAGTAGGTGGGAAGCTCGTTGTGGGAAGGGGTATTATGTGGTTTGTAACTCCGGAGCCCATGCCTCTGCTCCAGACCAACTTCTCTGTGCTGGTCAGTCTTCCATCTCATGAGTAGCTTTAGTTCCTGCACTCCCAAGACACGGAGAAATGAGTTTGCCCATTTCTTCCCTGACTATAAGTTGGAAGTCAGAAGTGAAATCCAGTCCCTGCCCTGAGCCTCTCAAGATTGATGCTCCAGGTTCTTGCTGAGACTGGGCCAGGAAAGGTGGGCTCATACCTCAAAGGAGAGAGAGCCAACTTAGAGTTGTTTCCCACCCAACTCAGTTACAGTGGGTGTAGAGATGAGAGGTAGAAGAAAAATTGGCCTGTGAATATTAGAAAGTAAATGAATGTTTTTAATGTAAACATTAAATAATGATATGAAAGTGGTAAGGAAAACATCTGTAAATCAGCACCAACTACTGGAGCTGGCATCAGAGGGGGACGGGCCTGCCCTGGTCCAGCTGGCCTCTCGCTGTGGCCTTGGTCTGAAACTGGACTTGCTGTTGAAGTGCCTGGTGGTGGCTGGCCATGTGGGAGGAGACTGGTTCCTGAAAGCTCCACTCGTGAGAATGTTCTGTATGCTTAGGGCTTGAGGAAAAATTGGCTGTGGGAAGCTGCTTTGTCCTACTTATATCTGTGTAACTGTTTGCAGAATGCTAAGGGAGGGCCTGGGTGTCAGGAGAAGAGTGAGGGTGCTTTCACAGATCCCAAGCTCTGACAGGCCTTTGGCAGGATATGGGGTGTGGGCCGTTCTGACTGGCATTAAGTGGGTGCCTGCTGCATACCCTAGGTCCATTATCTCATTTGCTTCTCGAGAACACTGTAAGGGGGGCGGCACCCTCATGTTACAGATGCAGAAGCTGAGTCTCAGAGGGGCTAAGTAACTTGCCCAAGTCACATAGCCAATAAGCGGTGGGGTTAGGGTTTGAACCCAGGCCTATCAGCTCCCCCATTATCAGACGGCCCCTTCTGACCAGGAGCTGGAAGACCTGGCTTCAGATCCTACTACCATCCCTTGCATGTGTGGTCTTGAACAAGTCACATAATCTCTTTGGGCTTTAGCTTCCCCTTCAGTAAAGTGGGGCTAAAACCCGTCTTGCCTGCCTCACAGGATTGTTGTGAGAATTGAGTGAAATCAGTGTGTGGGAAGGGACTTGTAAATTGCCATAAAAATGCAGAGACTGTGTCCATTTTAGGAAGAGAAATAGGGACCTGCCCAGTGACCAGAATCTCAGAGGCAAGACTGAGAATGGGTTTGAATAAGGGATGTTTATAAAGCACGATTGTCATGTGGTGGGTACCACCCTCTGCTGCATCAGCCTCAGGTTCTCTGCATCATCTGAGTGGGCCCTGGGGAATGGCTGTGTTGTGAGCAGGATGTTAGTCTGGCTGCTCTCTGTGGAGGGGCAGGGATTCAGGGAGCCACAGAAATTTTGCAGACCTGTGCCAAAGTCAGCACAGCCCAAGCCAGCTGGATGGGGCCAGAGCGGGAGTGGGCACGGAGGATCAAGCAAAGAGAGGGGAAAACGTGAGGAGGCAGCAGCCAGGTACTGCCAGGGGCAACTGGAGACGTGCCTCTCCGACACTAGGGACTGACGAGGTTGAAATCCTCTACAGGGGGTTGGATGGAATGGAGCCTGCTGAGTGCCCAAGGGCAGCAGCTTTGTCAAACTGCTTCATTCCATACTGCACATCAAGTGGAGGAGCCCCCAGGTCTGAGAAGATGGTAAGAAGAAATGAGTGAATTGGAGAAGGATTTAGCTCGGCTGTTGAGAGAAGCTTCCTCATGATTGTGAGGCTCTGCAGGGATTGACTGAGGGAGACCAGAGAGCTCAAAGGACGGGGCCGGAAAAGTTCCATTTCGGCTTGAGGAAGTAGTCTAGTTCAGGAGCAGAGGCGGGGAGTTGGGACTGGACAAGCGATGTGCCCTGTCCACTTGAACAAGCTGCCGTGTGCTTCCTGACCTTGAGTCCTCTGCAGAAGACATCCCCCTTTTCTGCACCAGCACATACGTCACAGCCCTGAAGAAAGTGTAGACATCTGAGATACGTTAACAGTGGGGGAGGGCTGATATCCCGTGAACAGACACACAAATGCCCGTTAGACCTGGAAATTGAAAACCAGAGAGGCGGGGCCGCACTGGTTTTGGCCCAGGCCACCAGCCACTGGTGTTCCCAGCAAAATGTTCCCAATGTGGGAGTTTGAGGAAGCAGGGAAAGGCAGGTGGTGTGAGTTTATTAGGACTTGAGGCCCTCAGCCTCGCACTGAGGCCAGCTGAACCCCCAGAGCGTGCTTCCTGCCCTCCTATGGGCTGCTACTCCTAAAGGTACTTGGTTTCAACAGTTATTTGTGCATCAGATTAAAGACTGAAGGGAGAGGGACAAGATAAAAATAGGACTGCCCAGCGCCACAGAGCTGTGACTGTGCCCTGGCAGCCGGGCTGGCGGGAGCGCTGTGGCCCGGGGCCGGGGCGGACCCGCTGTGTGCTCGGGGCAGCCCGAGCCCGTAGAGTCCCACCCCGAGCCTGCAGGCGCGGTCACGCTCCAGCTTTCTGTCCGCCGGGAACCGTGCGGGCAGGGGGACCTGGGTAGGGTCTCCGCGCTCTCGCGGGTGTTGTTGGTGTGCCTGTGATAGATGGGTCTAGACAGGCATGCAGGCTCCCTCCCGGCTGAAGGACGGGAAGGGGCGGGGGGCGGGCCGCGGAGGCGGCGGCAGACTCCCGTGACCGAGCGAGGCTTCGGGCCCAGCGACCAGGGTGGAGGGAAGGCTGCGAGGGTTTCTCTTAACCCTTTAAAGACGATAGGGAGAGTGGGGGTGGGGAGTGTAGTAGAAATTCCTAGAGGCAAAGTAGCCCCCTGGGGAGAGGAGGCGGGAGTCTGGGCTTAGGGTTTTCCTTTCTCTTCTGTGTATGCAGTCTCACATCCTGGTACATTGGGCTCGATTCTTCGACGAACCAAACGCAGCTGCTAGGCGATCTAATTTGACCCGATACTTCTCACTGGGGAAGGTGTGAACACACACAGTGGGCACCCTCACTTAAGGAACTGAGTTGGGGAGATGCAGAGGTTAGACCTTACCGTTCCCAGCGGCCCAGTATGTGAAGGTCTGCTCAGAGCTTTAGTCAGTGGGGCCTGTGACCGAGAGTGTTGCCTACCAAAGACCCAAGCCTGAAATGCCTGTCCAGTGCGTACAGGTATGCGTCAGAGAGAGCAAAGGGGTCCTTGAGTTGTCTATGTAAATAAAAACACTTTTAACCGTGAACTTGTGGAGAGTTCAAATAAGATATGTGCAGGGAGGCAGCCTCCAAACAGGAGCTGGACAGCGATGTGTACAAGATCGATCATTTGTATACACATCCATGGGGTCAACATTGAATGGGTCTAAAAATTTAATACAACTCTGCAGGCATTGGTCTCGTTCTTTCCCTGAGGTAGAAATTGGTGGGTGGGTTACCCTATAGAGAAATGAGTCATTAGTGACACTCCTCTCTCCTTCCCCCTCCTCTTCCTTTTAGGGTTTGTAGTCTTAGGGGATCCTCTAGTTACATTAAACTGCAAACCCATATTGGTCTGGGAACGAGCCCCATTATAGGCAAAGCAAGAATGTAAGTCGTGGGGAGGTGTACGTGTGAGACAGGAATGCACAGATTAAGATGTGCGCCTGAATGACATGTGCTGAGACAAATCAAGACACTTGGGCTCTGGTGCCCACATGGAACAAGAGAGAAAGAACTGGCCGCGAGGAATGTAAACATGGGTATGCAAACACTGAGACCTAGAGCGAGATTCTAGGAGAAAATCCCAGACTTTGTTGAGCTGGAAACTGGAGCAGAATTTCTGTAAGTTCGTTCGAGAGACAAAAGCCCATTTAAAGGTGTGAAGAGGGTCACTTGGAAACACAAAAAGCATTCACATACATACATCCATGCTTAGATACACAGGCTGAATGACAGAAACTCCTCAGTGCCTGATGAAGATTTTCCTGCCCGGTGAGACAGAGCAGGGCACGGAAGTGTGGGCCACACAACCACATTCGCACACTCATTCACTGGGAAATACTGTGTCTTCGGCTAGAGGGAAACTGAGGGCGACGGTGCCTAGCTAAGGGTGGATGGCCCTTGGTTACTAAGATTGCTTCTGGTTATAGTTTCTTCCCATCTAGAGTGGGGAAGAGAGTACGTCTTGAGCAGGTAGGAGGATTTCTGAAAGATTTTTGAGTTCTGGTCCCTGAGAGGATGGATGGTGGAGGAAAAAGAGGAGTAGCTTTGCATTCTGGGTCGGAAGCAAGGGATGTTGCGCTCCTCTAAGCCCTGTTTGCTAAGGTGGCGCAGGGCCTAGTGAACTGAGAGAGACTGAACGGAAAGAAGTGCGAAGCTCGGCCTCCGGGCGGAATCAAGGGGAGGTGTGCTTTCTTTCCCTTTTTTTTCCCCCTTGAGGAGACCGTGCGGGGACGGCCAGCGTAGGGAGGATTAGCAGGCGCCTATGTGACCCCAGACGCGCGCATAAACTCGGCTTGGGTTTGGTTTGCCCGCGGCGTCGATTTGCCGCTGTCCCTCTTTGTGTGAGCCCAGCCGGGAATTCCAGCTTTTATTGGGAAGACCGCACTCGGGTGGAGCCCGCGCTGGGTCGGGCACGACAGCCGGGCCTGCGGGGCTGGGCAGGAGGCTCGCCGGCCTCCAAGCCGCCCGAACCCCAGGACGGTCCTCGGGAGTGCCCAGCGGCCCCGGCAATGCCACCTCGGTGGTTTCCTCGAGGGCGGCGGGCCCGGCAGACCCAGCCCGGCGGGGCGTGGGGCCTCACGGGTCTACTTGGGCCGCCGTACCGCCCCTCTCCCCCTGGCCCCACCTCCCCCCGCCCCTGCCAGCCCGAGGCCCAAAGGAGCTCTGAAGGCCCTTTGTTAAGCTCCAGGGTCACACCCGTGCCCCGGGGGCCGCGCAGGGGCGGGAGGACCTTCTCCTGGCTGGAGGCCTCCAGCCCTCGGCTCACAAGGTTCGGGCCTGGAGGGGCCTCGCCCAGTCAGGGGAGGGGAGGCGGAAGCCCGCCCGTCCCGACCTGACCGGGCTGCCTCGCCCGAGTGAACGGCCGGCAGGATTCCGTCTGTTTGGAAGGCTGGCTGCGCTGCCAGGGCCTAGATGGTGGCGCTGGCTTGAGAAGCAGCCTGGGCAGGAGTGGAAGGTCTTCTCAGGCCACCCCCGTGGCAGCCAAGCCGCCTGTGCCCCGAGCACTTGGCCGGGGACGTCTCCCAACCTCCAACCCGGCCCGACGGCTTTTTTTTTTTTTTTTTTTTTTAATTCATCATGAGTGCATACTGATACTTCTAATTCAAGTTCAGGACTACACAATTTCTTTTCGTTTCTTTTTTCTTTTTTTTGGCCGCACCACGTGGCTGGCGGGATCTTAGTTCCGCAACCAGGGATCGAACCCGCACCTTCAGCAGTGAAAGCATGGAGTCCTAACCCCTGGACTGCCAGGGAGTTCCCAAGGACTACACACTTTCTATTCAACCTCACCAATCCTGTATTTGTAGCTCCTTCTCCCATGCTAAAAACCCCAGGTCTCAACCATGCCAAACACTTTTTGCTTCATCTCACGACACAAACAGGACAGTGTCAGCACAGCAATGCTGACACTATCGCCAAGGATAGGATTAGTGAAAATAATCTAAACCGTTTCTATACTTTTTTGTCCTTAGGGCAAGGGATTATACAATCACTTTATTGTGTTTTAAAGTCACTTGAAGTAGTTCCTTTCCGTGTGGTTATGCTTCCGACTGGATAGTTAAGGTTAGTTTCATTTTGCTTTTTGATTTGACATTGCTTTTGGTTTATAATTATGTAAACTCTAAAGTCAAGTCGATATTATACGAACATTCAGAGAAGTGAAGCTTCCACCCCTTTTCCTGGCAGCTCGTTCTTCTTTACCCAGAGGTAACCATTTCTAAAGCAATTTAGAGCTAGCTCTCAATTCCTTGTACAGTTGCACAGTACCCACTGTGCAGATGTACCACTGTTACTTCAGACAGGGCCCGGCTGATGGTGATTTGGGTGTTTTCACCCCTTTGCTGTTACACTATTGGGCCAATTTGATGAGACTGAAAGAGGAAGATGCCCAAGTGCACACAGATGCTAAGCATATTAAGATTAGATTTGGTGGGAGTCGTAGAAAAACTCAAATTAACAGTGGCTTCAACAGAACTGTTTATTTTTCTCCAACATAAAAAGGCAGGCAGAGCAGGGCAGGGCTGGTATGGTGGCTCTGTGCCACTAGGTCCTCAGGTACCCAGGCTCCTCCAAATACATTGAGTGCTTGACTTCCATGCTTCATGGTCCAGGGTGGGTGCTGTGGCTACAGCAGTCACAACCACATTGTAGCCAGGAGGTAGGACCAGACAAAGGGAATGACCTTGACCTTTAGAGGCACCTTCAGAAGAACCGTACTTCTGCTCTCCACCTGGGTAAGCAGTATGAGTGAATCTATACCTGGGAGCCCGCTGCAGCCAGCATGACCTCATTTATACCATATCTTCACTATGCAGAGCCCCTCTACACCCAGTGGGTGCACTCCCTCTGCTCCCGTTGTGGGGGGAGGGCGGGGGGTGTGTGCGTCTACACCTATGGTACCTCCTCTTTACCCATGGCCACAACCTTAAATGTCTCCTAAACCAAGCCCATTACTTACTTCCCCTGCACCCCTTAAACCTGTGGCTCCCACTTATTTTTTTGGCTTTATTAATAAAATGATCTTCATCCAGGATAGAACCCCAGTTGGTCTCAGGCCCCCCCGTACCACCAGCACAAATGCAAATACAAACAGCCAAATATCTTGGAGTTTGTCACTGCTTTTATTTGGGCTCTCGGGAGCCCCTTATTACCTATAGAAGTTGAGGCTCACTGGTGTTCTTTTGTTTCGATCGTTTCTGAAGGTCTTGCTATTTATTTAGTCTTTCTCTCCTGTTGTTTGAGATGATTTCCTAATAAACAATATCCAGCAAACTGTGAACACTGGTTTTAACTCTGGAGTGGGGAATGGGAGGAAGGGTTGGCTTGGGATGACAAGAACCTCTATTTCTGAAATGCTGGGATTTTTTTTAAAACAACGAAAGTGTATTTTTTTTATGATCAAAAAATTAGTAAATCAAGAACACTGTTGGTTCCCTTTTGTCTTCAGGATACATCCCAAGCATCATTTGGTGCTCACCAACAATGTGCTCTCTCTCATTTCCACCTCTGACAGTGCTGGATTTCCCCATTCCCAAACACGGCTCACTTTTCCCACCTGCCAGGTCACAGAGCTTGCAGGTCCCCTCCCTCTGCATACTTTACGACCCCACTCAGGTACATCATCTCCATGGCCCCTTCCGTCTGCTCTGCCTAGGTGTTCTCAGGGTTTATTGCAAGACTGGAAAGCACTAAGGGCATTCTGATCCCAGATGGATTTGATACAAGGAATCAGATGCTTATAAAATCTTTGGGAGGGCTGGAGGAATGTGAGTCAGGGATGACACTGGAAGCACTGGATTTAAGAACAGTCTGCTGAGGTTGTCATCCAGGCATCACCACAATCACTACTGTGTCTCATTACCCACAAAGCTGAAGACCCAGTGTTGGAAGGCTGATCGAGTCACTAAAACTGGCCAGCATGTCTCCCTGACCCTTCTTACCAGCAGCAAGTAGAACAGGAAGATGCCTCTACCTCGCTCTGCCTTCCAAACCAACCATTCAGAATCCTAGCGGCAAGGGAGCCTAGTAGTTTTCAGGTTTCTAGACTCTGCACTGAAAGAAGGAATTCAAAGGATGTAGGATGGAAATTGATAGTACCCAACAGGGATACTGCTGCAAGAAGTAAGAGCAGTAGAGTAGCTGAGTGGTCAGAACTACAAGCCTTGACTATTGGGCCAAGCAGGTTTGGACTTCATGTTAAAAGGTAACAGAAAAACACGAGGTCTGGAGGGAGAAGTGACACAATGGAAGTCCTGTTTCTGGAAAAAGTATTCCTAAAGATAAAGGGTTGGCCATGATGAAGCTACTGGAGTCCATCAAGGTCAAAGGCAATGTAAAAGCCTACTACGGCATCAGAGGAGATAAGGTTGAGAAGGATCTGAGAAACATCAACATATATGTCTATGAATTGAGTTTTCAGGACAGAACTTCAAATTGTCTTCAGAGTCTCACTCCCCTGAAATCCTCTAGTCTGTTTCAGTTTATAGAGACTATAAATTGCCCTGAAGTTATCTGTAGGGAACCGACCATCAACACCACTTTAAAACAAATTGTGACAACAGTAATGGTTTAGGAAAATACACAGGAAACAAGGTACTTCCTTCCATTTTCTCCTTTCCTCAACAGGTTTATTGCCTTTTAAGAAAATTTTTGTAAAATATAAATACAAAGGCAGAGAATTTACTTACAAAGTTAAAACACAGATTTCAAACATAAACACACAATTCAGAAAATTTTAGTTTTATGTACAATTTCAACCAACCTCAACATATTATGTTAGTTTTCAGTATCTTACAGGGTACAGAAAAAAATAGCTGAAAGTCTTCTTTAAATAAGAGCATAAAATGTTCAAACATATAAACAATCTGGTTTGATGTGTGAAAACTAATTTCACAGCTTTTAAATTAGGATATAAAAATTTCATACACTTAGTTGTTGGTGTGGATATGGTTTGAATTTATATTACACACTACTGGATCACATCCAATAGCACTGACCTGGCCTGAGCAGGTACTCTGTAAACAAAACATAAAGTTACAACGTCGCCAAGTGCCTTCCCCGAATTCAACCCCGCAAACCAACCACACGGCTCTGACCACACTCTCAACAGTTATGGCCTCTGTCGTCGGAGCTTTGTATGAAATGAAGTCAAAGTGTGGAGCTCCTTTTCCTTGTTTTTTTTTCTCCTTAAAAAAGAAAAGAAACAATTGTTCCGAGTAAAAACAAACATATTCCAAAGCATGTGTACATTGAAAAGTAGAGAAACTTTATTAACAACTTCATAAAAACTGACTTAAAAGTTTAAAAAGAAAAAAACATGTTTCAAAGTCCTTCCGACTGGAGTCGTGTCTCATAGTGTCTTTTCTTTACAGAAATAGTCGTATTATAACACCATGACACACTGTACACGGCGGGCCCCGGCGAGCTCACCAGTCGTCGTCTGAGTCCAGGTCTCTGGGGAGGATCCACTCCACGGATGAGCCCAGCAGAGTCTGAAGCTCGTTCGTGAACTCCACCAGATCTAGGAGCTCCTCACTTTCCGGATTAAAGGACTCCAGGTCTTTGGGGCAAGAGAATAAGAGACTTGCTGACACTTGCCGGTAGAACTCGGCCTCCGCGATGGTGACAATTTCCGCATTTGGGAAATTGCAGCGGAATATGCAGGAGGACATTTGCAGTTTCTTGAGCAGGTCTGAGAGCAACAGCCAGTTACGAGGCCTGCACCAGAGAAAGGACAGTGGTTTGAGTTTCCGGCAAAATGAGAAGCGCTCCCAACTATGAACTACCCGTCTCCTGGCGGTGAAAGGGCCTGCTGCTTCCACTTTGATTACCCCACCCCCACCCCACTTCTCACTGTCCTTAGAAGATCTACTACTTTTTTTTTTTTTTTTTAATTCATTTATTTATTTATTTTTGGCTGCGTTGGGCCTGTTGCTGTGCACGGGCTTTCTCTAGTTGTGGCTCGCGGGCTCTAGAGCGCAGGCTCAGTAGCTGTGGCGCACGGGCTTAGTTGCTCCGTGGCATGTGGGATCTTCCCGGACCAGGGCTCGAACCTGTGTCCCCTGCACTGGCAGGCGGATTCTTAACCACTGTGCCACCAGGGAAGCCCGGAAGATCTACTTCTAACGGGGGAACTCTGGACTCATGTGCATGTGTTAAGAGACCACCTAGGGCGGATCAGCCAACTTAGACAAAAGCAGGAGCAGCGCCCCTGAACGAGCCTCGCTGCAGGCCACCCCAGTGCTGCCTTGGCTCTGGCCACAACTCAGGTCACCCCTCTCCAAGTAAGTGCACCCCGTTCTAGTCACTGGGGAAAACCAGTCTGTATGCCAACCCAAGGGAGATGGCAAACACCTCTTTGACCTCTCCTCTCCTCCGGCCCTCCTGGAGAGAGCATGAGAAACACTCGAGGTCACCTGGCTTTCCTTTCCTTTCCCACACCTCCAACCCGCCCCTCAATGCTGCCGGGAGTGAGGCTTTTTCGAGAAGGGAGGTGGTACAATCCTTCCTGATACCCTGCCACGCTTTATGATCTCTATCCCGAATAGAATGTCACCACAAAGGCAGACACGTTCCCAGCCTCAGAGTCCAAGGAGGATGCTACTCCTTAAGCACCGGGGTCAACACACAGCAGAGCAAGGTCTCCTGATGTGTTCACTCCGAAGGGTTGGTCATGGGGCACAGTGGCCCGACTGTGGGGACAAGACTCGATCTAAGCAAATCTGAAGACACATAAGATCCCGATCCCAGGTGCCACATACGGCTTTCTCTAATCTTATAGGAGAAGAGGGTACATCAGTATCGTCCCGTGGACCTCACGCGCCTTGGAAGGCCCCTACGGTACCCGTTTGGGGAGGATTCCTTCCCCAAGAGTTTAGTGACTGAAACTGCAATCGCAGTCGCTGACTCCCGTGTCCTTTGGGCTCTAGGGGTGTGTTCCAATGAGGGCAGTTGGCTGGGGAGCCCTCTCACCCCCCAAACTTTTCTGGAAAAGTTCTACTGCATTATGTGAGGTCGGTGGACACTTGGTGAGGAATTCACTCACCCCCCAACCCATCCACCCTCATCTGCTGAAGGGGATTTCTAACTCCTGACACCCCACAGAGCAGCTGGGCTGGCTCTCGACCACACGCTGGCCACGCTCACCCCTGAGCGACGGACACCTGCACGTTATAACACGGCAAAAGGGGGCTTTCGGAAAATTCAAATTCCAATAGGTCACCATAGGCCTCGTTGCTGTCATCCTGGTCCTCCGGTCCTGGGGAATTTGCTAAAACATCGTAACTACTTTCATCATCTGGTTCTAACCGGGGGGGCAAACAAGAGAGAGGTCAGTAAGCTGGAGCAAGGTTCCAGCTGTTCTCCAAAAAGGACCCTGGAAAAATTCTTTCCCAAGCAAGCCCTGCTCACAGCACCACCCCCACCCCCACCCCCCACCCCCCACCCCCACCAGCCCAACTGAAACGAACAAGGCTGCTCACCACACACACAGCTGCCAGAGAACTCCGAAGAGCAACCGGGGTTACCGTCGTCAGGAGCCTGCAGGTTATTTAAACAGTCTGGAGAGAGGGGGAGAGAGAGAGAGAAACAAGATAACGCCTGCTGGTAAGAGGCAAATGCTGCTGGAGTTCGGGAACATCTCACGCTGGGGCTGGTGTCACCTCCTGACAAGTCCCACCGCACACGCCTCCAGGTATCTGACTGAAACCTCCCCACGCGTCCACCCGCCTTCCTGAGGGACTGCCCGCCTCACCGCCCCAGCCTGCCAAACAAAAGCTAGCCTGGCTAGCTAAGAGTTTTCCAGCCCCCCACCTTGCAAAACTCAAAGTATCTATCTCTTCTTTGACAGACTAACGTTGGGCCGCTTTTCCCAGTAAAGGGTCACTTAGAGTAAACGGGGGGTGGGGGTAAGGGGAACCCAGGTGAAAGGCTGTGAGGTCACCGTCTAGATGCTTGAACAAGACCGTGTCTTGACCTCTGCCGTACCTGTTAAGAACTTCTCCAGAAGTTCGCTGTGGTTCACTTTCTTGACGGTTCTACCTGAGTACGTAGCCAGGGTAGGATCAGCACCGTAGGAGAGGAGCAAGCGGACAATTTCGAGATGATCATTCTTGACAGCATCGTGGAGAGGCCTAGGAGAGGTGCGGGGGATTACACCTGTGCACGCGACGCTTGCTTCTACGGACACGGGGCAAAACCGAGCGTGTGCGGCCAAGCCTCGTAGGCGCGCTGTTTCACTGAGGAGGTGAGTGTACGGTCGCTGTGACAAATTACTCTGTTATTTCAACACATAACCCTTTACGGGACAGGTGAAGGGACCATCTCAGGCCTAATTCTTCAATGCAAATCTCTCTTAATGCATGGCCCAAGGAGGAACTCAGGCCACAATGAAAACGTTTCCAATGAACTTAAATAGTGACAGACTGTAAGAAGGTAACGTACGGCGGGGTGGGGGGAAGAACCCCAGCATCACGGAAGCAGATACGACAAGCCACTGTTATACCATTACAAACAAAACCCCAAAAGTGCAGTTTGTAAAAGAAACTAGGGGCAAAGTGGAACCTCTCCTGAAACCAACTTGGAGATGAGTGATCAACCCTCTCGCCCAGAAGCAGTCGACAGGCAGGGCGAGTTCTCAGGAGGGTACAGAGTCCTCCTGCCCGTGTCCGCTGGGGTCAGGAACACTGTCCGCAGTCCCATCCAGAAAGGATGCTATTTGGAAACCATGAACCACCAAATACCTTACGGTTTTGCTAATTTTATGACTGTCAGGAAAGCCCCAGTGCCCTGCCTCGTGGTGGCATCCCAGGTACAACCAGGAAGATGCTTGGGCTGACTCAGACCTGGGCCTCTGGCCAATAAACCGAGGTCAAGGACAGAGTGGGGGCCAGGCCCGGGGATGTGGGTGGACACGGCAGGTCCTATCAAGCCAGTTGCCACTGGACCTGTCTGTACTCCTGGGACTTTCAACTCACATATATGTTAAAGATTGAGATTCAACAGACGCTGGTGAAGAGTCCAGGGTCTTAAAAGAGAACACCCCTGATTATTCATGCAGGCTCAACATTTTCAGGGACTTCTGTCCATAAGAGCGTCACAGAGTTTTAAAGTTCTATGTAAATTTGCCAGAAAGATCTGTCCGATTCCATTCTAGAGGACTCCGCCATCAGTGTGCTTACATGGCACTCACTCTCCATCTTTCCTTCTGGGGTTCCCCGCACACCCTGAGAACCACTGCCTATGCCCCAGCAGGGCCAGGCCAAGAGCGCAAGACTGCCACTGACCCGGTTCCATCCTGGGCACTGCAGTTGACATCGGCGCCACATTCGAGGAGGTGTCGTACGATGTTGAGCCAACCTCTTGCACAAGCCTCGTGCAGGGCACAGTAAGCCGCGTTGTCGCGGTGGTTCACATCACAAATCTTGTTCTCCAGGCAGTACAAGACCACTTCCTACGGGGAGAGGAGAGGAGAGGAGATACCATCAGACCACCATACAGTGAACCTTGTAAGGCTGACCTCCCCATAGCTTGGCGGTGCCCACTTTCAGAGGCATACATCCTTGGGGCCAAAAGCCCACCATGGCGCGGGCAGGTGGCAGGCATCCTGGTGGGGGGGGCGAGAGTGCATGAGAAGGGCTTGGAGATGCAGACAGTGTTGTCTAAGGCTCTGCTGCACCAGTGGCCTGGCCATGGGCAAGTTACCCTTGAACTTCTCCAAGCTTCTACAGGGCTGCTGAGAGGACGCATTCGGATAGCGATGAAAGCCCTCAGCCCAGGGGCCGACGTGACCAGTACAGAGGTGTCACGGCTGCTAACATCTTAGATGACACATTGCCAAGCACAGACCATTCTCACTTGATGGGTCTGTTCAGTCGGTGGCAGTGGACGATAACACAAGTTTAGATAAAAGTATGGATGACCAACACTAAAAGAGAGCTTAAATCAGCCAGAGAACATTCCCCAGCTTAGAGAAGCAGGGACACCCAGGTCAGCTACATCCTCGCGCCCCCTGTTAAGACCCCAAATCAGAACCTGGGCCTCAGATGCTCTTGTCTGTATGTTAAGTAGAGTTAAAGAGAAGCTCTCTCCCTCCATCCTCGAGGAATGACACAAAATGCCTCCAATAACCCCACCCTCTATTTTGCCTCACTCCACCCTCTCGGGGCAGAATCAGTCTAATATTTTCATATTTACTCAAGTTAATGACAGGAACCTGATACACCACAGGCTGCAACCTCCACATTTCAAGAATCAAATAAAACGTTCACCGCCCCCCCACCCCGGAGATGTTCTGTGTCAACACTGTGCATTAGAATCACTGTTATTAACCTTATTTCTTTGGCTTGTTAAAATATCAATATGAACCACTCCCAGTAAGCAGAGCAGGAATTTATTCAATGTTTTATTACCTTAAGAAAGTTTTCAGACACATCGAAAGCATTTGCCACCAGAAAACACGTTATACTGTTTATACTGGGTAAGTCATGCCCAGCAGAGAGCTGTCAGGTTCTGAGAGCTAGGAGTAGGCAGAACGTGCATGTGGCCCAGCACATGGTCTGCTGGGTAAGGGGGGATGGGATGGGGTCAGAACAGGCCTCCTTGTGACATCTCTCAGGTAACTCATCTGTTAAGCCCAAAACGGGGGTCATTCTAGCCGCCCATAAGTGCGAGATGGGTTCTGTAAAACCTTTTATGCCCTTTGGAGGACACGCCAATCAAAGGTGACCACTCACTTGGGAGCGAACTAGAATGTTCCATTTGCTTACCACGTGAACCTAATGGGGCATGCTGGTAAACCTGGCCATCGGTGCCCTGTTACTTCAGGTCACTGCAGCAGCTCCCTTCCAAAACAAGAGGAGGAAGAGAAAAGGCACGCCCACGAATGCGTTTCTCCGTTTACATCCCAACCTGCCAGAAAGCCCACAATCCTCTGGGCTCCCAGGCCACCTGCCCCGAGCCCTGGTATCCAGGATACCGCATGAAGCTGCTGCTCTTTTAGCAGGCCCTCACTAGCCAGACTTGAGTGGACGGCTGCAAGCTAATGAGTTGTGTGCCCCAGCCAGGGAGAGGCCCTGTCACGTGGCTCTGGGATCAGTTCTGAACGCCACCAACTGCTGTGCACAGATCAATTTACTCAACCCAGGGTTTATTTGCTGTGACAATCATGGCCTTCACCTGGAAACCTTCATCACTACTAGGGCAGATTCAAGGGTACCTAGAAATGAAAGGCTGTCCAAGCTGATGGGTAAGTCAACTCTCTTCTCCTGGAAGATGGCAGCAAAGGCAGCAGTAGCCCCACGGCCAGGTCAGACTTTTTGCCACGGGCTGTCCTAACTCAACCACGTTGATCCCACTATTTACACAGTGCTTCTCATTTCCCCAGATGAGGACGTCTTCTGTCACCCACAGGAACCCAGGAGATAGCAGGAAAAGAAGGTAGTACTATCCTCATTCAACACTTGGAAACTGAGGCCCAGAGATATTAAACCCCAAGTTCAATTAACATGAAGTACTAGACCTATAACTCAGGTCTTTGGTACCTGGTCAGCTGGGAAGATTCAAAAGGCCCAAGAGGGCCCCAGTTAGAGGGATGCAATCCAGCTGTGACGAGCATCCCACAGGCCTTCTCTGTTGGGGGTCAAGTGGGCTAACTACACTCTCCTAGCTAGGAGGGTGATGGCCTCTAAATGGATGGCAACCATCGCCACCAACACTTTCTCTAACTGAAAGGTGAAGAGGCGGGGCGAGTCTGTCGACGCAACACATTCCTTGGTTTATTTTCTCCGCTAGAAATAAACGGGAGTGTCTGAAGGGCAGCCCTGCCATTCCCAAGCAAAGTCAAACTGCTTTTGTCAGACAGCTCTCTGTTCAGCGGCTATAAGCCGAATGCCATTACCCGCAAAATGTAACCATAAAGGCCATAAGCCCGACGTTGTGAGTTAATTAAATGCCTCATTAACTTTTTAAAAAACATGACTTATTCAATTCATAGAAAATTTAACCATCACCGCTAAAGGCACAAGCATGTGGCTGCACACTGGCGTTTTAGCCTAAGAAATAGAAGCCTTTTTCCCAGGAGGGGAAGGTTTGAGGTCTTTGGCCACGCAAGTGATCTATTTAACGCGGATCTGAAGCCAGAGTGTGTTTCTAAACTTCCAGAACCAGATTATCATGACATAAAGCTCAGACAGCCTTTATACTGCACATGGTACCTTTGGCTAAGCAGGAGAAAATAACCAAGAATGCTGAAGACAGAACTTCAGGAAAACCCTCCCAAACCACACCCTTATCTGGTTAAAAAAACTGTCCTTCAATTTTAAAAGGTTTAAGCTGCCACATCTCCCAACTGGGCCATCATCCCAACATTTAAAATTCTGCCCAGAGAAATCCCAGAAAGTTGGATTCAAAGTTGAAAGCGTTCATCTACTTGTCACAATGTTCAGCATCAACACTGGTGATCTGTGGAATCTACATATTGAAATTTACATTTGAAGAAAAAAACAAATCCGACCGTACACATTCCCAAGGCTTCCTGTGCAATCAAAGGCCAGGTAGCCTAAAAAAGTATGGATCAAGTGCCCCTTGGTCCAGGCCTCAGAGCCACCAAACCAAAATGGAAACTGTCTTAGGACCAACGAGGGTCTTTTGACGTCTCTGGTCCCAAAGGGAGGCTGCTGGAAATGATGCCAAGTTCACAGGTGGGGCTTGGAGCCCCGCCCTCCACGGCGGGTGCAGCAGCACCCCGCACCCCCATCTCCAGCATTTGCTGGAAACGGGAGTCTACTTTCTCAACCCTAACCTAAAAGTTGGGGTTGGGGGCTCCCCGCCACCTCCAGCATTTGCTGGAAGCAAGGAGACTATTTTCTCAACCACGGGGGGTCTAGCTCAACACTATGTGCAACATCTGCTCTGTCCTCCTCGGCGCCCGCTCTCAGCTCTTGGGAAACCAACTGGGTGCTCCTTGGACTTCACCTGCAAGTAACTGCGCTAACTACCCGAAAGTCCTCTCTAGCTAATGGAGAGGTCACCAAGAGGCGTGTAGATATAAACAACAGCACATTCAACCCACAACAACAACAAAAAACACCCCCAAATTAAGCATAGCCCTAGTGCTTCCAACTTCCCACCCACAGTCGTGCCTTAGGGCCAAGGCAGGCACACCTCGAAGGGCTCACGGCACTATGGACCGGGGTGGGGGGACGACGGGAGACGGGGGACAGGGGCACAGAGCTGGCTGAGGGTGTGGGCGCCAGGGCTCCGGGCCAGCCTGGGTCCTGCCACCCCAGTGCTCATCCACACCTCCACGCTCAGCCTGCTGAGCCGCATTTTACTGTCACCATTCAACTCCCAGAGGGCTGATGCCAGCACAGAAAAATGCCTTTGCCCTGTGGGCTACTACGTCACAATTGCTACTGACAAGTATGGTGGGGGAACTGCACAGGGCAGAGGGAGTCACCTGTCTCACAGAGGTTTTGAACAGAGGTTTTGAAATGCCAGTCTTGCTGAGGAGCATGGTGGGCTGTGGAGCACTGCTGGATTGCTACCTGTACGGGTATCAGCTAACCCCTCTGAGGCTCAGTTTCCTCATCCGAGAGTGGGCTAGTACTCGTTACTCCCAAGTGAAGATGTTAAAAGGGTGGAAGGAGTAACTACAGATCACACGGGCTTAGACAGATATCACCTATCTTTCTATGTTGCTCTAGCAATAGAGGCTATCACTGTCATCAGCCGTGCTGGGTTGGGATACAGCAGTGTGGACAGGGAGTTTTGTGCAAGGCTCAACCCCTGCTCCCCGCCCATCAGCCCTCGGCTCCCGTGCCCTCTCAGAAAGAGACTGCTCAGGTCTGCCCCACTCCCACCCCTACTCTGCACAGACACTTCCCACCCGCTACCCCACAGGGGCATCACTCTGCCCAAAACAGCACAAGTTATTAGAGCTAATAACTACTCTCCCTCTTGCTATTCAGAATCCAAAAGGGCTCATTAAAGTTCCCCTGGCCGCCAAGCCCTGGGTTAGGTCAGATTTTATATCAGAGATAAGTGAGCCGGACCGGCCGAAGCAGCCTACCTGCCTGAACGGGAACGGAACATCAGAGAGGCCTGCCTTTCTTTTCACACCACGACTGAACAAGCCACCAAAGAGCCCGCAGTGTGAGCGGGGCCAACGCAAACACCCTGCTGGAACACCCAGCCCAGCCCGCCACGTGGAGGGGGCTGGGCTCTGAGACCCGCCCCCCATCCCCAGCCAGTGTGTCCCCCACCCAAGGAGCAGCAGCCGGCGGATCCTGATCCGGGGCACCCACAAGGATGCTCACCTCGTAGCCAACCCGGGCGGCCTGCTGTAGGAGGGTCTCGCCCGCGTTCTTATTGACAATAAGTCTCCGCGCTTCCGGTGGCATCGGGCGGGACTGGGTGGTCTCTGGAGGGGAGCTTGAGCATGTCAGCCGCGAGGCCTGGGAAGCTGGTAACAATTGCTGCAAACGGTCCAAGGGCTTCTGGTCCTGCTTGGCCGGCGAAAGATCATAGTCGGAACTGGGCTCAGGCCGCTCCTGAGTGGAGGAAAGCACTTTTCCTCCTCTCTGTCAGGGGGAGGAGGCGTGGGAGGAAGGGGTTGCATTTTTACTCGCTGGAAACTTCACCGCCACCCAGGAGACAGGTCCCCTAGGAAGGGGCAGTGACGTTTGGGGGGGAGGGGTTCAGGAAAAGGAAAGCTTTGTCCCCAGAAGCAGAGAAGTAGGCAGGCGGGATGTGCCTGCACAGGCCCGGGGGGCGGGGGAGAGCCAGGGGCAAGAGGTACCTTGCCATCCGCATTGTCCACGGAGGAGTCCCCTGGCAGCGGCAAGCCCCGCCTGGGCTCCTGAGGGATCAAATGCTTGGTTTTGCACGGTCGCTTCCCGGATGGTTTCTCGCTGTTGTCGGTGTATTGCTGCGGCAGGGGCGAAGGCTGCCAATCCATTTCTTCGTCCATGCACAGCACATCTGTCAGGGGGAGAAGAAGCGGGCGTTACACAGTTGTAGCCGGTGAGGAAAGAAAAGCCCATTGTTAGCACTGATCGTTGGAGCAGCTTCAGTTTTTAAAGATATACCAATTATGTTTTCAAAGCACTAATATTTTAATTATCCCACATTCAACCGGCAAATAAGGCTAACCCACGAAACGCCAAATGGCAAGTCGCTTCAAAGGGCCGCAAGACAGGGCAGAAGCCAGCCCTTCGTGCGCTCCCGTCCCCACCCGTGGGGGGCCTGGGTGCTGGGGACAGGGCGACTGGGGACAGCCTGAGGCTGGAATGAGGGCACTGACAAGCGCCCGGGGTCACCCAAGACTTCCCTTCCTGCCCAGCCGCGGGCTGGGTGATGAGGAGCAGCCCAGGAAGTCGAGCTCCCGCCTCACTGTCCATTCCATAAGGAAGTGTGCAGGCTGAAAGGACCTCATGAAGAAAACTCCCCGCTCGCCACACGCTACTCTTGTCAACTTGGATGGTGCTCAGGTCCCCTCCAGGGCCGTTTCCCACAGAGGGCGGGTGATCCACCCTCCAGGAGCGCCCCCCGCCCCGTGCGTACCTTGTTCATTGTCACTGCATTTAAGGGACTCCTCCAACCAGCTTCTGTTGCTTTTGGCCTCTGCCCTTTTCCTGCCAGGTTTCTCTTCGGAGATGCTATTGCCCTGGGGGGTGACCGCAGGCTGAACCGTCTGGGTCACTTCCTTCCTGCCCTGCCAGCCAGGTTTGCTCTCTGCTGCCGACACCTGCTGCTCCCGCCGTTCTCTAAGGTGCAGCAAGCGGCGCTGCTTTCTGGGATGGAGCCCTGTTAATTCAATGCACACCTCAGGTTGGTCAGCTCACTATAATGTGGCTCTTCTAAGTGGTTAGACGAACTGTTTGTCATTTCCCTCTCAGGCCAGTCAGCTAATGGAGAAATAACTACAAATTAATGAAGAAGCCCCCCAGGG
Organism: Mesoplodon bidens; assembly: GCF_964165515.1. Classification (NCBI taxonomy): domain Eukaryota; kingdom Metazoa; phylum Chordata; class Mammalia; order Artiodactyla; family Ziphiidae; genus Mesoplodon; species Mesoplodon bidens. The sequence goes on along the minus strand of NW_027671247.1, from coordinate 15,415 downwards.
TGGGGAACAAACTGTCTTACACATCACTAACAGGGGTGGGGGAAGGGAGGGGTGTGGTCACTGTGTTGGCTGAACTTGTCACCAAGTCTCAGGAGGGGGCCTATTTGCCTTTGGCTACCTTTGGGCTCCAGCCCCGGCACCTGGCTTTGGGGGGGTGGGGGGTGGGATGGGGGTGGGGGGTGGGGAGGTGTGAGTGGCTCCCCCCAGGGATCCAGGGTGGGACTGGAACTTTCCACTGCTCCGCTCCAGGACTTCCGTAGGGTGCCCTGCGGGCCCGAAGCGAAACCAAGCTCACCTTTGGAGACCCGTCTCCGCTTGGCTTTCAGCAGAGAGTCCTCCGGGAGCTCTTCCACAGTGGTCCCAGTGTGGTTCCTAACGCCAGAGACCTTGAGCTTTCTGTTCAGCCGGAGGGTGGGGCTGCATGACGCGTCCGGGGTCGCCTGGTCGGCGGGGGGGCTCTCTGGGGGGCTCCGTGTCCATGAAGTAGTCCTCACTGTCTTCTGGGGCTTCGAAGGGGTCAGGTTTGCTTCCATCCTAACACTCCCCTAGGGAAGGGGAGACAACCCGGAAAGGAGGGAACAAAGGTCACCAGGAGCAGGCAGGACCCCCATGCCCAAGGCAATCTGCTACCAACAGACCACCTCCCTTTGGAGACCAGGGGCCTCACACGCTGGAAGCACAAAACCCTCAGAAAGACGTCCCAAAGGAAGGACAGCTGAACACAACCAGCAAAGAAAGCAGAAAATGAGGCGCGTAGCCCACTCACGATCCATCCTTCAAGGGTCAAGGTGAGGCATCTACACCATCCCTCTATAGGCACGTGAGATAACTCCCTAACTGCTTAACTCTCCAAGGTGGCTTACTCTTAAAGGGGGGGGTGAGTGACCTCACAGTAAGATCCAACCCATCAGGGCGGAGCTACAAATTACTATGGAAACAGCTGCTAGTAAACAAAAAAGGCTGATGTCATCAAGAGACCAAATAGCCCCCAACTGCCATCTACACAGACATAGCACCAATGTTCACTTGGGTCAGCAGGGGCGAGGGTGAAGAAAAAGGGTAGGGAAAGAATGGTGGGAGGCTGGGAGGCTGGGGAGACCAAGGGAAGAGGAGCCTGGCAAAGGGAAAGGAAAGGCTTCCTGGTGCACACACAAGGGTCAAGGGCAATTTCAAAGAACTCAACCAGATTGCTACAAGTCCGTCTGTCCTCTTTCCACACTGCCATCGAGGGGCTGCTCCTATTTCCTGTCTAGGAAGAAGGCCCTCAGTGACACCAGTCACCCCACCTGGCACGTCTCCATGCCTTCCTTCCCAGGCAACAAGCATCTAAGGACATTTCAAAGACAAGACTCCAACCCCCTTCATGGGGGGTGGGCGGGCGGCGGGCAGGGCTGAACTGCTCACACCCCAGCTCCGCCTGTGTTGCTCCTGCCCCCTCTGCTCAATCTAGCATCCACTTGGGGCTTTTCCTCCAATCACCCCAGCCTAACATCACTCCTCACTTTTGCTCTAGCCAAACAAACAGTTCAACTGCTTTGCTAGTCACATTGTTTCTAACACACAAATAATTCCATAATGATCACTGTGCTGTTAAAGAGTTCCCCGAAGATGACCCTGTGTCCATCACCGGCCGGGGGTGGGGGTGGGTGTATGAGTTTGGTATTTCGTTAACACCTGAGCTAAGCTCCCACAGCCCGTTTTTCTAGATGAAATCATAGACAGACCCCTCACATGCTGCTCGCATTCCTCCTCCGCTCCCTAGACCACTTCAAGTATCACTCCCACTTCTGCCCAGCCGGCTGGTCCCCTGATCAGCCTCTCTTGGGGGCATTCCCAGCATTTAATGGCAGTCAGTTGTGGGGATGAACCTCACCCTGGCCTGGGCTAGCCTGACCTGTGTTCTCAATGGTGGAACACACTTAGCTTTTCTCCCAGGGTATCCCAAGGTGGGACAGATCCCTACCTACTCTTGCCGGAATGGTGGAATCACCCCAACCGCGAGGGTCTCCTGTCATGGCAGCAGGAGAAACCCCAAACTCCTGGCCTGTGCTTACGGGTGATGCAGCCCAGGCTACCGCAGGCCCGGTGAAGACGGCGTGCTGCAACTCTCACTCCGGCTGCTCTGTGACCCTCTTAAACACTCGGGCAGGAATGGCACCGCTTTACAACTCGGCCCCCTTCACTTGTAAAGTGGGAATGTTACTGCTAGCCTCCCTCCAGGGTGGGCTTCATAATCACGGGCCGGGCTCAGCACAGAGAAAGGCTGGAAAGAGCCCTTTAACCAAAAGATGCCAAGACTTTCAGACCAGCCTGAATCTCAGGCCTGAAATGTAGGCAATTTTAAGAGGTGAGCCCTGCTGGTTACACCATTGGACTTCTCTGGTCCAATCTGGTCCAATCAGCCTTCCCTAAAAGCTCCGTGGGAGGGGATCCATGGAGGAATGGAAGGGCTACCTTAAGAACCCCCATGTCCAATTTTAAAGTTTCTTTTTCCAAACTAGGTCCATCCACCCTTCCCCCAACCCCGGAGCCTTTTAGGGCAAAGATCTCAATTCCCCTCAGCTAAGGCCCCCCAAGACCTTACGCTAGTGTGACCTTACCTAGGCCAGTAATAACCCTGAACGACACCCACCCCGACTGCCCAAGATATCCATGGCCACCAGCTATGGGGTAGAGGCTCCGTGTCACTTGGAGCTTCTCAAAGACTGTTCTAACCACGACCCACAGGAGGATGACCCTTGAGGGCAAAGGAGATGGGGAGATAAATAGATACACGGGGATCCTAACCATCAGGCTTTGCCATCATTGCTACTTTTGGCCCTTCTAAAAGTGGGAAGCCATGTGCCCTTGGTCACCCAGTCTAAGCAAGATGTGAACGTGGTCCCTGCAGCATGGTCCTATGACTCACAGCACATATATCCCAAATTCATTATGGTTGTACCATAGCATCACCTCACAGAAGCATCACCACAGCAACATTTACAAGTCACTGTGGCAACAAAGCACCCTCACCACGGCTGAGCCATGCCCAGTGAGGCCTCAACAACATGAGAGGGTTCTGAGTCGCTGGAAGGCTCCCCAGGATTAAAATCCCCTTCTCTGTAGCTTAACTATAATAGCACCTCCAGTCAGGGCTAACCTTGTTACAAGTTACACCCGCTACAGAAGGAGTGCAGGGGATCTCTGTTCCAAAGTAGTTTACAAACGTGCAGGTGCTCAGCTGGAAGAGAAGTTCCCTGAGCAAAGAAGTTTCATGAAGCCCCTTGACTGAGGCTTCCTCCAGCCCCTGGCCAGGCACTGCCACTGAGCAGGTCCTAGGCCTGTCCCAGCCAAGTGGTTGGCAAGGGAGATGGTTACTCCAAGTTTGAGAAGGAAGGGACCAATGCCTCCTTGCCCCGCCCCATCTTCAAATGCCACTGAGGGTTCCTAGTGATGAACTTCCAAGTCTGAGGAACCTCCAAACTCATTTGGTGAACTTCCAAAATAAACATTTCACTCAGCCACCCATGTGACCATAAAGAATAAATGAGTATCTCAGCCACTGTGTTTTCAAGTTAATTTCTTTTTTAAACAAGCCCCTAGCAACAAGATGCACCCGCACCAGGACAACCAGGGCCGTGCAAACAGCACCCACCACCTTGGAAGCTCCTGGTCCTTCCATGGGTAGGGGCTGCCTAAGAAGGGGGAGGGCATCTTGAAGGCGTCCTGGACCCTCTCTGGGACCCCTGCCCGCCCCAAATCCCTGCCCCAGCTCCCATGTGCTCACAGCTCGGCTCTCGGCCACACCGACACCCATGAGAAGGACCTGAGCCCATATCAGCTCAAGACATGATGGCCCAAGAACAAGAAGGCCCATTCATATCCAGCTGAATGGAATAAACACCTGCTGTGCCTTGGATGTGGAGACCGCAGTAAGAACAGTGGCCCCTTCAGGTGGCCTTTCCTGACCAGCTATTTACAAACCCCACGTCTCTACAAGACAGAGGGTGGATGGGGAACCCACCTCCGTTGCCCCAGTCTTTCAAACGGAGCCCCTCAACTTCCCCAACCCTTCTCCTGCCCTCCCATGGTGGCGATTCATGGCTCACTGGGCCATGTCCCGGGTGCTCCAGGAAGAGACCCGTCGGTCGGTCTGAGATTGGAGGCAGGCTGTGGGGGGAGGGGGCTTTCGGAATCATCTGGGGCTCAGGCCCTGCTCCCCATCAGCCATACCGAGTTCTCGTCTCCACGCTCAGCAGGAAAGACTGGGAAGGACGCACACAAACGTCTCTGGGAAGAAGGGTGGGTGAGGCCACTGAGACGTGAAGGGCAGCGGCCACCCTGGGTTTGGCCACGTTGCTGGAGAAAAGGGCAAGAAGACTCGAGGCCGGTTAACTGCCCGCTCCCTTCCTCCAGCCTCCCTCACCGTCCACCCAGAACAGGCAGATCCCCTCCTCGGAAAAGTGCATCCCCGTGAACTTGGCCTTGCCCACTTTTATCACATCTCTCTGAGAAACTTCCCCAAGAGCTGAGTTATGAGGCCACTCAGGAGGGTAAGGGCTGCGTGTCAGCTGTGAGCACAGGCAAGGAGGGAGGCCTTCTTGCTGCTTCACTCCAGGGTGGCCTGGACCCTCCCTTTTTCATTCCAATCCCGAGGGGAGGAGCTCGGAATCGTCTACTCCAGGCACATCAAGAGCCCCATCCCTCGGGTAAGGCCGCCACTGACTAGCCACAGAAATCCTCTTCTACGGGAGCCACGTAGGACACACCGGTCCCGGTGTGGCTTACCCAGAACCCTGGCCACAGGCCTTTGTCTGACCCCAAAGATGAGCTGGGGGAGGGCAGTGCTCCAAGCAGCAGAGAGAAGCACACGCTGCTGCTGACCACAATTCTCCCGAACTGCATCAGGCACCCACGACCTAAGCGTGCGGGCGAACGCCGACCCTACGACTGGGTCCAAGGGCCTGGGCCTCCCAAACGTGCCCACCACCCCCGACTGTCCTGTCTCAGGAGGATTTCACGCCCACCCTGTCCTCGACGTTCACCGAGGTGCCCTCACTCACCATCACCGGTGAGGTTTCTGGGGTCCGGAGCAGGCTGCAGGCCACAAGCACGCACACTGAAGAAAGCGGGAGAAAGACCTCCACTTGCTGCCAACGCATCTCATTAGCCCAGGAAGTCTCGAGGGCAAAGCCCGAAGTCAACCCCAGTGGGGGAGCAGCTGAGGGGACCGCAGAGCGTGACTCGAGGCAACACGAGCTTTCTCTCCAGTTGGGCCTCCAGAACAGAACACAGCCGTCTGGTGGGAAGAACGGCCTCGTTGGTCCCACGGCCTGGGAGCGTGCTGTCAGCTCCTCATGGCTGCAAACGAGCCTCCACAGAACACAGTGATGCTCATCTCTCTGGGGCCTTCGTCAGCCCTCATCGCACTTGAACGAAACCTCTGCCTGTGGAGGGAGAATCCGAGTACTCTCCACCCCCTCCCACAGGAGACTGTCACTCTGGAGGGTCTGGCTCTGGCTGCAAGTGTCATTCCACTGCTACCAAAAACCCGTGTCCGTACCTGCTACACAACAGAACACATACCTGCTACGCCGGAGGTCCTGCACTGCCATTCCTCTGCTCACCGTATCAGACTATCACTGACTGCAGGACTAGCATTGCTCCGGAAAAAGGAGACGCGTGCCAGGAAACATTTCATAGGTGCTTCACTCCTGGATGCCGCAACGCTCAAAAGGACAGCCAGCCTTGCAATCCACAGCTGGGAAGGGTGGCCAGAGCAGCCCGTTCTCCGAACAGCCAGCACCCAGACGCTGGGCCGTCGGAAGCGTATTGTTTCCTCTCACCTCCCTCGGCACTGGGAGCGGAACCGCCCCGTTCCCACCGACGTGGTACCACACGCGAGCCGCCTGGGTTCACTTACATCTCTCACTGTCGTTCTGGTCGGCAATGGCCTCCTCCGGGGCGACCGACTTTGGCTTTTTGTCCTGACTTCCTTTCAGCCTTTCCCAGTCAGCGGGGCTGAATTTGCGCACCTCGGAGTCTTTGGTCGTGGGGTGGCCACCTTCTCGCTCTTTCATCTCCAACTCTGAGAAGCACATCACTGCACGCTACAAAGAGAACGGAGATGGAAAAAAGACACACCTTACCACCAAAGCTATTTCACTGCCCTTACCTTAAAGAAAGTATCTTCAAAGAAAACTTTGCCCAAAACCAACCACAATTTATGATACAACTGAGATATTTTTAAATTGAACAATAAAAATGTAAGAGTGTCTAAGTGTAACTAGTCACACACTCTTTATTCGTAAAGCCATATGTATGTAGAGATATATGTGGTGTGTATGTATAGCCATACATACACTGTGGCATAGAGACAGACATTCTCTTTCGAAGGTAAATAAAACAAAACAAAAACACAACGCAAAGAAAGCAAAACAAAAACACAACAGAAAAGAAAACAAATGCACAATGAATAAAGACGACCATGGCCCACAAACTTCCCTTTGTATATTTGGAAATGAAATTTAACTCAAAAGGTTTATGTAAGATTCTAGTAATAAAAATTTGAAGAACTGACCTCACAGTAAGCAGCGGGTAGACATAAAATACTGTCCTCTTGTAATCTTTCCATCTATGTAATTAAAATGGGCACTCAATGGATCATTTAGATAACTTCATCCATTTTTATAAGCATAAACCAATTTTTTTCTTAACACTGCAAAACAATTTGCCTTTATTTGTCTTTTAATTAAAAGTAAAATATCTTGGGCTTCCCTGGTGGCGCAGTGGTTGAGAATCTGCCTGCTAATGCAGGGGACACGGGTTCGAGCCCTGGTCTGGGAAGATCCCACATGCTGCGGAGCAACTAGGCCCGTGAGCCACAACTACTGAGCCTGTGCGTCTGGAGCCTGTGCTCCGCAACAAGACAGCCCGCGACAGTGAGAGGCCCGCGCACCGCGATGAAGAGTGGCCCCCGCTTGCCACAACTAGAGAAAGCCCTCGCACAGAAACAAAGACCCACCACAGCCAAAAATAAATAAATAAACAAATGTGGGGTTAAAAAAAACCCAGCTTCTTCTCTCTAAAAAAAAAAAAAAGTAAAATATCTTAAGGAAATTCCTATACAACATGTATCCTTCACTAGCAAGTTAAATACATACTCTATCCCTTTAAGCAAGGTTTGTTTTTTTGGGTTTTTTTGTGTGTTTGTTTTTTGGGTGGAAAAAAAAAATTGCACGTATCTCACAGACATGCGGCCGCTACACACCTCCACCAAGTATCACGTAAGGCATTCTAAGCAGCGCTTTTAGGTATATTTGTTAACGTACAGTAACGGCAGAGAAATCAAAGCGATTGATAGGTAAATGTCATGCAGCCTTTTAGACATCCTTCGCAATAATTAAAACTTCCGTTATCAGCATTCGAGTGGAGTTCCCTTAAAATCTACAGAATAACTTAAAGTATCCACTTACGTCCCCTTACTGGACACATTTCAAACATTTAAATCATCCTAAGCTTCATTAACCAAATCAGCCCGGTGTCCTGCCCTATCATACCCCCGGCCCCCTCCTCTTCACACATTAAAAAAACCTGACAACTGGTCAGGCTCCTGAAATTCGGGTGGGGGGGGGCTCACCTGCAATGCCCACTGCTCCCGGCTGAGCTGACTGGAGTCTGCGTACAGTCCGGTAGCGACACACTTGAACCGGTCACCCACGTAACCAGCGGAGTTTGCGATTCTCTTTGCCAGCTTAGATGGCTTCGGTTTCAGAACTTTGCCATCGGTTGATCCTGCCTCGTCAGCTCCGTCTTTGGTGTAGGTGGGGGTGACGTCCACACTCGGTGGGGCACTGCCCACGCAAAATGGTTTGGGATCCTCTTGGTTTTTCCCGAAAGTGACCGCAGAGCCGTCGCTCCCCAGGGTCGGCTCCAGGAATGGAGTCGAGACCGGCGTCGCCAGGTTCTCCTTGTTGCTTACCGCTGGAACATTCTCCTTGCTTAAGCCGGAAACTGGCTGGCCCGGAGCATGTATGAAAGTATAGGCTTCGTGGAAGTCACTGATGCGCCCCAACTCCTCTCTCAGGGCAATAAATTCCCGGAGTGGCTGTAGGGCCACATTTTACTTTTTTATTTTTAATATATGTTCACATGTTTCCATAAAGGATCCAAGGTGGCCCATAATGTAAGGACACACAATATTAGCTTTAAAAAAACATGAAAAAAAAAAAAGGGAAATCATGATCCTGGAAATGGGTTGCATCCCTTTTAAGGGGTGAGAATGACAGAATGAGTGAGCCAAAGATTTGGGAAAGGATCTCACATTTCCAAATGTCCAAATCTTAAAATTGCACCAAGTGGGAATGTAGCTGTGGCAATATTAACCTGAGAGAGCTCTATGATCGTTGTCTTTACTCATCACTTGGTTGCAAGGTTATAAATGACAGGGTAAGTCAAGGAGGGCAAGTAGACAGATAAGAGTCATTTCCTGATTCTCAAAAGAAGGGGCATCACCTAGGGAAGGGGACTCCAAAATCCTACAGGAATCATCTTGATATACTAAATTTTCTAGGTGGCAAAAGTATCTCATTTGACCCTAGCAGCCAGATGGAACTTTTCTAAAAGTAGTGAAAAGCTACTCAACTGAATGCAAGTCATATGACTAGGAGCATGTCAGTGGAAAGTTCAAGTGAAGATGCTGTGGAAGAGCAATTCACCTGGTGTCTGAGCGTCCTCAGAATGTGCAATGGGAGGTGCAGTGCCTGCTCTGTCTCACAGTGACCCTCCAACCTCTAAACTCATCTTTCCTGGGAAGAGGAATTCAAAAAGTCAATTTTAAAAAAAGATAGGGCTTCCCTGGTGGCGCAGTGGTTGAGAGTCCGCCTGCCGATGCAGGGGACACGGGTTCGTGCCCCGGTCCGGGAAGATCCCACATGCCGCGGAGCGGCTGGGCCCGTGAGCCATGGCTGCTGAGCCTGCGTGTCCGGAGCCTGTGCTCCGCAATGGGAAAGGCCACAACAGTGAGAGGCCCGCGTACCACAAAAAATTAATTAATTAATTAATTAATTTAAAAAAGATAAAAGTCTCTAGTAGAGAAATTTTATCAGAGCCTAGTATTAAGAGCTGTAGAGCCACAAGTTTCCCATCATACAGCCTTAGCAGAGGCTGTTAAGGCAGTGACAGAAAATTTGTACCGAGGGAAATAGCAGAAGAGTTTGCCTACAATTCACGAAAATGATCCCTGCACTTGGCCTGAAGGAAATCAGCAACATTTAGAACAGCTTGTGTATTTGTATGCGGGATTGAGAAGGAATTTAATTTTTTAATTTCTCTGAATTATCACATAAGATTCAGAAGATGCTCTCTCTGCCTAGAAGCCACCCCACTGGGATAACTATGCCTACGGAGTTCCTTTGCCTATGACTCCTACTTGCTAACAGACTGGCAGCCTGGCCCCAGGGCCTGGTCGCTGCTCCCAGTGCAATGGTGGATATGGTGTCAACGGTTGCAAAATCAAAGCCCCTTACATCCTCTCCATGCCTCTGTCCCACCCCCCACCCCACTCACCATTGATGTTCAGGAAGGGGAAGGTGTCCTGGATGGGAACGTGGTGCTGTGACTGGTCCAGCTCATCTTCCTCATCTTCTTCATCCACATCATTATCTTTCTCATCCCAAGGAGCAGATCCACTGGATCCTACCCGAGAAACACACACACACACACACACACACACACAAAGGTCAAAAGTGAGGCGCTCACGTTGCACTGTCATCCCTGCAGCTGACCCACTGTTCAAGCTAGGCACTGCCAGCACAGAGGTTCCTTGGGTTCAGTGTGCACCCTCAATGCCAGAGAGTGGGAACCAAGGGTGTTCACCCCACTCCCAGCTCCTCCTACGGAGCCCCAGTGCAAGCTCTCATCCCCTCCCCTATGCAGGAGCTGCAGACCCTACTCCCTTCTCCTAGAAACCTTTTAATTCCTACTCTAAACCCCTTTCTACACATTAGCATCCCTTCTAAGGACCCAAGGAGCACAGCTTCTCTCCTTTATAAGCTTACTGTGAAGACAGACCCTTCCCTCATGGCAGAGCCTCACTAGATTCACTGCAGGTCAAGTCTAAATTATCTGGCTCTTAGTCGGAACTTGCTAAACATTGAGTAAATATAGGGATCAGGTGGTATTCTCCTAGGAAAAATACCATACAAATTAAATGATCACTTCCCCATCATTTATAAAGAGAACTTAATAGCCTTCATAATGTCATGTCAATTGATTCTTAGAACAGCCTTTGAAATACGCATGGAAGATGAGAATCCAGATTTTATAGTGGAAGAAGCTGAGGCTCAAAAGGTTGAATGACTTGATTCAATGTCCCACAAGTAGTGAGATGGAAAGACCGAGGTTTATAACTCAGACCTTCTAAGTTTTAATCCCTCCTTCTTCTAAACTACCTGGCCTCTCTTCTCAGTGTTGAGTCCCAAGAGAAGTTATTGTTTATAGAACTCAATACCCCCTCTTCTTTCTAATGCTTTACTGTTCCACTGCGTGGGCAGGAAGACTGTGCTGAGTTTGTATCTTTTGTTCTCTGGGTTCTTTCTAGGGACAGGATTTCTTGCTTTATTTACCAGTCTTCAACTTTGTAAGCGAGGCGACTTTCAAGTCGACTATCGCATTAAGGGTCCAGCCCGGAACCTGGCACACTGTCCACCTTCTCCCCAGCAGCTGGGGCCTCACCTGGGTTAATGACAGAGCCCTGGGGCTGGGGGATGTCACACACTTGATATATCTTCACTGGGTTCATGGGCACCTCCTTGGTGCCGTCGTACATCAGGTTGAATTCCCTGCTCTCGTTGAGCGCACAGCGGAGCTGGGCCTTCCATTTAGCTGGGTCGGGGTCGTCCACCCCTTCCTGGTACTTCCCCTGTCTCCACAGCCCAGGCTTGAGGGATAGGAAACTGCAGTGAGTGCCTGCTTGTTGCCCAGAAACACTGGAAAGTGTGCCCGCCCTCCCTCATACAGACACAGATACACACAGCCCTGCCTGACCGCCCCATCACCCCAACTCCAACTGACAGAGAGTGCAGCAGAAAACACCACGCTGGGGACCAGGCAAGGCAGGGCCTGAGAGAAATTAAGCCAAATGCAAATACAGTCTTTTAAAAAGAGGAGCCTCATCTCAAGTGCTTGTGCCAGCATCATCTGTCAACACTACAATGGCCTTAATGAAGGGTTGAAAATAAAGAAAAATCTGGAACAAGTGTACACCAAAATACTAATGGTAACTTTTGGATAGCAAGATTTCAGGTAATTTTATTTTGTTTTGTTTGCCTTATTTGTTTTTCACATGAATTGCTTATATAATAAGAAGAGAAAGGGAGGTGGCGTATAATATGAAGAATTTAGGCTTGCTGTTCCCTCTCCCTTCAGTCTTTAATCTGATGCACAAATAACTGTTGAAACCAAGTACCTTTAGGAGTAGCAGCCCATAGGAGGGCAGGAAGCACGCTCTGGGGGTTCAGCTGGCCTCAGTGCGAGGCTGAGGGCCTCAAGTCCTAATAAACTCACACCACCTGCCTTTCCCTGCTTCCTCAAACTCCCACATTGGGAACATTTTGCTGGGAACACCAGTGGCTGGTGGCCTGGGCCAAAACCAGTGCGGCCCCGCCTCTCTGGTTTTCAATTTTCAGGTCTAACAGGCATTTATGTGTCTGTTCACGGGATATCAGCCCTCCCCCACTGTTAACGTATCTCAGATGTCTATACTTTCTTCAGGGCTGTGACGTATGTGCTGGTGCAGAAAAGGGGGATGTCTTTTGCAGAGGACTCAAGATCAAGAGAATGAGATGGACCGGCCAGACTGCTCCCACTTGATGGTAGGAAGATAAGGTGGCCATGTAGTTAGAATTCTGCAGGGGAACATAGTCTATATAGTCTATGGGTTTGCGGATCCATAACTTTTATTTTTTCAGTGATGCCACAAGCTCATAAGAGACTGACATATAATCCAGAATGCCAGTCTACTCGTTTTCAATGGGGGATAAAGCTGGTCAGTGACCAGCATGGTTAAGTCCAATAACCTGGACATAACCATGTATGATCTCAACCAGTAACTCCTGTATCTGGTTTCTAATGACAATTCCAAGAACGTAAGACCCACTCAACATTCAAATCCAAATTTTCAGATGACTCCAAAGCTAAATGGAAAAGATGTGATATTGAACTCTAAATTTGCATTATCTAGACTATCTCTTACCCAGTTGGGTAACCCAGAATCGACAGTAAAAGGCTCCTGCTTTCCCCAAAATCACAGGGCGTAAAAATGAAAAGCACTGGAAAGGCAAGACCCCCAGTGAATTTGCAAAGCTGCTCTTGTGTCTTTTTCTTTTGGACCTTGAAGCCAGGAGAAATTCTAAAAATACAAATGTATTAATTTTTAAAACTTGACTTTACTGAATATTGTTCAGATCCCCAAGCCTACAAAAATAATTTTATTTTTTAAAAAATGCTCCCTGCCTCCAAGGCGTTTACAATCCCTTAAAGGATCCAGATGAGTCAACAGATTAGAAATATAGATACTATGTGAACACCAGTAAAACTGCCTAATCCATAAAGAGTCGGGGGGTAGGTATGGTTGGCCAAGTTTATCGGAATTTATGATTCTAGGGCTGAATCTTGAACATGGGTAGAAGTTAACCAGGTGAGAAGCGTGGGTCACGATACTCTAAGCAGAAGAAGCTTTATGGGCAAAGGCAGAGGCTGAAAAGCACAGTGCTTAGGGGACCTACAAGCAGTTCAGCTTGTGTGGAGGCAGCATGAGATGAAAGTCTGGGCTTGTAAGTAGGAACCATGCCAAGGAGTTTGGACCTGATTCTTAGAACACTGAGAACCACTGAGAGATTTAAGCAGGTTGTGATGGGATCAGATTTAAGTTTTAGAAAGAACCCTCTAGCTGCAGGCCTGAAAAGGGTTTGAAGGGAGGCAAGGCATGAAGATAATATATAGTCTCTATATAATCCATATAATAGTGTTACTAGGGTCTGAACTAAGGAGGAGGCAGTAGGGATAGAGGATACAGGTAATGAGCTGTTAGAGACGTTGACTTGACAAAGCTTGATGATGAACTGATTCCTTGAAGAAGGTGAGAGAGAAATCAAGGATGATTCCCTGGTTTAGGGTTTGGGAGACTGGGTGGGTGGTGATGCTGGCCACTGAGATAGGAGCAGGTTTAGAAAGATGATTTCCCTTTGGAAATGTCGGATTTCAAATGCCTGTGGAAGGCCTAGGGGAGAATGCCCGGCATGCCCAGGGCAGTTTTTTATCCCCACTCACCTCTCACATCACCTGAGGGACTCTCCCTGCCTGCCTCCAGCCTGGAAGAAGGTCCACCAGATTACTGACATCTCTGCCCTGTGGGCAAGGACCAATTTCTTTTCATTTCTGTATCCCTGCTCAGGCTTTAGCACACAGTAGGTCAATGTGTACTTGTTGAATTGCCTCAAATGTACAGAAATACACTTCTTGGGGAATGAATAAGTTGCTATTAGAGATGCAAGACCAGAAAAACAGCTATGAGCAGAAGGCCAAGGAGACACTGCAGAAAGTGCTCGAGGAGAAAATGCGTGCAGAACAGCAACTGCAGAGCAAACAGGTGTGGGGATGCTCCATAATCCTTGGGGCTGGGAACCCTGGGGCAGTCTGGGTGGCAAGGGAGCCAGCTGCACAACTCCCTGGAACCCCCAAGGCACCACCCTCTCCTCTGATCTCCCTCAGCGGTCCCTGGCTCTGGTCGAGCAGAAGTGTGAAGAGTGGAAGAGCCAGTACGAGAGCCACCCCCAGCATGCAACTGTCCCCTACCCTGCCAGCCCAGTAATCATGAATGCCGTCTTCCTTCTCTTTTTTACAATGTGGTACATATGGATTTTTTTTTAATGAGATTTAACCAGCTTTTAAACCTTTCTTCTTTCTAACAATATCAGTACTCTCTGACTCTCCAAATGCACCTTTTAAAGTTGATTTAATTTATCGAAAAATCACCCTTCATACTTTCCCTTTCTTTTTTAAACCTCCCCATGGTAGTGTAATGTAGTAGAAGGAGATTTGGCCTGGGAGTTTGGACACCAGGGTTCTAGCTGCAGTTAACCCACAGTTACACACGTTATATTATTAAAGCAAAAAGTAACTTACAGAAATGTATGAGGCCATTATGCACATACACACAAATATATATTCACTCATATATCCATAAAAAAGTAGTCTGGAAGGTTCTATAAAATGTTCAAGGTGTTCATCCCAGGGTGGAGGAGATATACGTTCACTATATTACCCTCTTAAATTTTTACAGTAAATATATATTACTTTTATAATTTAAAAAACCAAACTTTTCATTTTTAAAAACCTAAAACATGAAAGAAAACTGGAAAACCAACAAAATTTTAAAAATCCCTAAGTCTGAGGCAACGATTTTTTTATCCGAGTACAAGTGACGAATGAAAATACTAAGAATGGTGTGTGACACCTAAAGTACAGAAAAAAACACAGTAAGACAAATAGGCATTAAGATAATAGAATATAAAAAGTTACCCAGATATATCCAGACAATGGACTACTATTCCAGTAACAAAAAGAAATGAATTACTAATATGAACTACACGGATGAGTCACAACAACATGAGGAGCCAAAGAAGCCACATGCAAAAGGATACTTATTGTATGCTTCCATTCATATGAATTTCTAGAATAGGAAACACTAATACATAGTGAAAGAAAGCATGTCAGTGGTTGCCTGATGCCAGGCCTGGGAAACTGACTGTAAAAGGACAAGAAGGAACTTGTTGCAGGTATTGGAAGTGTTCTGTATCTTGACTTTGGCGATGACAATATAGATATACACATTTGTCAAAACTTATCAAATTACATACTTAAAATGGGTACACCTTGTTGAATGTAATTCATACTTCAATCAAGTTGATTTTAAAGTTAAATTAAAAAGTCACCTATGGGGACTTCCCTGGTGGCACAGTGCTTAAGAATTTGCCTGCTAACGCAGGGGACCTGGTTTCAAGCCCTAGTCTGGGAAGATCCCACATGCCGCAGAGCAACTAAGCCCGTGCGCCACAACTACAGAGCCTATGCTCTAGAGCCCGTGAGCCACAACTACTGAGCCCGTGTGCCACAACTACTGAAGCCCACGTGCCTAGAGCCCATGCTCCACAACAAGAGAAGCCACCACAGTGAGAAGCCGGCGCACTGCAACAAAGACACAATGCAGCCAAAAGTAAATAAATTAATAATAATTGAAAAAAAAATAAGTCACCTAGATATCTGAGTGAGACAGAGTTCCTTTAAGCTTTCAATCCCAGCTCTTCTCTGAAGCCTCCCCTCATTTACCCTGGCAGCATGTGACCACTTTGCATCTCTTTAACACTTTATATTTATC